>NW_027331945.1:1975847-2255056 GCF_048418815.1 Hemitrygon akajei | reverse complement strand
TCCTTTTCTCCATGCTACTTGTTACGTCCTTAAGGAACTGTTTCAGATTTGTCAGGCATGATGTCCGTTGACACACTGGTAATGTCTTCCACAATAAGGTCTAATGCAAAGTTCTCATTCGGCTCATATGCCATTTCTTTTCCCCCTATTACTACTTCACCAGCATCACTTCCAGTAGTCTATTTTCAGCTCTCACCTCCCTTTTACTCTTTACGTAACTGAAAAACAGACTTTTAGCATCCTACTTCATGTCATTGGCTAGTTTGCCCACATATTTAATTTTTTCGATTATTTTGAGTTTCCTGGCCACTTTTTTGGATTAAAAAAAAAACACAATAACTTATTAAGAAAGATGCGACCCTTCCTACAGTCAACACCTCGGTCCGAGAACCAAGTGCCTCTGCTATAAAAGTCGACTGTGCAATAATGCTAGTTTCTAAAGTAAAATCTTCCCGTAGAATGCTGCAAACAAACTTTGCTTTTTGTATTTATTTGATTGTGCAATTTGAGCCTGAGAAGGGAGAGTCATACTGTTTTTAACACACAACGTCCAAATTGCCTAAGTCAGTGTTAACAGTAATAAATACAAGGTGTTGCTCTTTGTAGCCGACGCACAGATTTCTACTTCTCCCTTCTGCAAAACTCCTTCCACATATCGCATTGGTTCGCTGCCCTGCTTTGGATCTTTTAATCCTAATTTCCGACGAGACATCAGTCAGCTACACTACCACGCCTCATTCCTCCTCATGTCTTACCTACTCTAAACTCCGCTCTCTCTGCGTCCATCGCAAACTTACCAAAAAAAAAAAAAACCCAGACAAAGATTGTGCTGTTGTAATGTTTCGGACTGAATTTGTGGAGTCCAACACCTCCTTATCCCTACCACATGAAGAAAGCACAGCTCCGCAGCGTCGCAAAACAGTCTCCGACACTGTTACGGACCTTATCAGTTCTGCAGAGCTCCCATCCACTGTCACAAAACTTATAGATCCTTCGCCCAGATCTGTTTATTTTGACCCAATACCCAAGATCCACAATCGCGACTGTTCCAGGTAGGCCCATTTGCTGCCTGCTCCAGACCCACTGTACTCCAATGCTCGTACCTCAAACCGATTCTGTCTTCCCAGATTCAGTCTCTTCCCAACTACATCGGCGAAGCTTATCATGCTCGTGATCTCCTCTCTAATGTTCAATTTCCTGACCACGATTGCCTCATTTTCAGCGTGAATAGCCACTCTCAATACGCCTCTACCCTAATCCGCCATCACTTTCCTCTGTCTGGCAGAATTCATCCTCACCCTCAATATTTATCTTTCGGCTCCTTCTACTTTATCCAGGCACGAAGGCTGTCTATGGGCTTCGTCCCTGTGCCAAACTTTTCCAAGAAGTGTTTCCCATCTTGTCCTCCAGAACACTGATGACAGCATTTATGCTTTTCATGCACCTGCTCTGAGGCCGTGAATTTCATCACATTTGCCACCAACGTCCACACTGACCTTAACTACACTTGGTCCATTTTAACAACTCCCTTCCCTTGCTCAGTCTCTGTGTCTCCGTCACTGGAGGTAAGTTGTCGACCCTCTTCATTAGAAACATACCGGCTCCAACAGTTATCTGGTCCATATCTCTTCCCTGGCAGTTTCCTGTAAAAATACCATTCCCTTTTCTCCTTTCCTTCATCTCATCTGCATCTGCTCCAAGAATGGGGCCTCCATTCCCGATCAGAGCTACCTTCTCTCTGCGGCCCTAAATACAGATTGCAGTCTTTTCCACAGTTGCTGCCTGATCTTCTGAGCTCTTCCTGCATTTTAATCCTTCAAAATTAATTAATTAAATATAATTCCCCTCCTGTACAAATGATACCGCACTCACCTTCTAACACATCCCTTCTTAGTGAGACCAAAACTGCTCACAGTACGCCAAAAGCAGCCTGCCCAGAGTTTTCTGAAGTTTCATTCAGCCTTACTTCTTGCTTTTATATTCTATTCCTCTTGAAATGAATGCTAATATCGCAGCAGCGACTGAACCGGCCAATAAACGTTTAAGGAATTCTAAAATATTCCGTTCTTTTATTTAATCATACAGGAGAAGACACTGCATTCAATTCCCTACCTCTTTGCCCATTCTCCCAATCTGTCTAAATCATTGTGGAGCCTGTCTGCTTTTTCAAAACCATCTGCCCCTCTACGTATCTTCGCATCATCTGAAGGTTTTGCCACAAAGCTATCTATTCCACTTCCGCAGAATGCTAGAACATAGAATATAGAATGTAGAACAACACAGCACAGTACAGGCCATTTGGCCCACAATGCTGAGCCGACCCTTAAACCCTGCCTCCAATGTAACCCTCCACCTTAAATTCCTCCATATTTCTGTCTAATAGTCTCTTAACGTTCACTAGTGTATCTGACTCCACCACTGACTCAGGCTGTGCATTCCACGCAACAACCAGTCTCTGAGTGAAACATCTTCCTCTAATATCCCCCTTGAACTTTCCTCCCCTTACCTTAAAACCATGTCCTCTTGTATTTTGCAGTGGTACCCTGGGGAAGAGGCGCTGGCTGTCCACTCTATCTATTCCTCTTAATATCTTGTATACCTCTATCATGTCTCCTCTCTTCCTCCTTCTCTCAAGAGAGTAAAGCTCCCTTAATCTCTGATCATAATGCATACTCTCTAAACCAGGCAGCATCCTGCTGAATCTCTTCTGTACTCTTTCCAATGCTTCCACATCCTTCCTACAGTGAGGCGATCAGAAATGGACACAGTACAGCAAGTGTGGCGTAGCCAGAATTTTATAGAGTGCATCATTCCCCAGCGACTCTTAAACTCTATCCCTCGATTTATGAAAGCTAACACTTCATAAGCTTTTGTAACTACACTATCTACCTGTGAGGCAACTTTCAGGTATCTGAGGACTTGTACCCCCATATCCCTCTGCTCATCCACACTCCCAGGTACCCTGCCATTTACTTTGTACTCTGTCTTGGAGTTTGTCCTTCCAAAGTGTACCACCTCATACTTCACCAGTCTGAACTCCATCTGCCACTTTGCAGCCCAATTCTGCATCCTATCAATGTCTCTCTGCAATCTTCGACAATTCTCAACGCGATCTACAACACCAGCAACCTTTGTGTCGTCTGCAAACTTGCCAACCCACCCTTCTACACCCATTTCTAGGTCGTTAATAAAAATCCCAGAACCGATCCTTGTGGGACACAACTTGTCACAACCCTCCAATCAGAATGTACTCCCTCCACCATGACCCTTTGCCTTCTGCAGGCAAGCCAATTCTGAATCCATCTGGCCAACCTTCCCTGGATCCCATGCCTTCAGACCCTCTGAATAAGCCTATCGTGTGGTACCTTGTCAAATGCCTTTCTAAAATCCACGTAGATCAGATCCACTGCACTTCCCTTATCTATATGCATGGTTACCTCCTCAAAGAACTCTATCAGGCTTGTTAGGCACGATCTGCCCTTCACAACACCATGTTGACTGTCCCTGATCAGTCCATGATTCTCTAAATGCCCATAAATTCTATTTCTAAGAATTTTTTTTCTAGCAACTTTCCCACCACAGGCGAAAGGTCTCAATCGTCTATCCCTACCACCTTTTTCTGAACAAGGGGACAACATTCGCCTCCCTCCAATCCTCCGGTACCATTCCCGTGGACAACGAGGACATAAAGATTCTAGCCAGAGGCTCAGCATTCTCTTCCATCGCCTCGTGGAGAAGCTTGCGGAATATTCCATCAAGCCTCGGGGACTGATCTGTACTAATGTGTTTTATCAACTCCAAAACCTCTTCTGCCATAATATCAACATGCTCCAGAACATGAACTTAACTCGTATTGTCCTCACCGTCATCAAGTTCCCTCTCATTGGTGAATACCGAAGAGAAGTATTCGTTGAGGACCTCGCTCACTTCCACAGCCTCCAGGCACATCTTCCCACCTTTATCCCTAACCGGTCTTATCTTCACTCCTGTCAACCTTTTCTTCTTCACATAACTGAAGAATGCCTTGGGGTTTTTCTTTACCCAGCTCGCTAAGTCCTTCTCATGCCCCTTTCTTGCTCTCCTCAGCCACTTCTTAACCTCCTTTCTTGCTACCCTATATTCCTGAATCTACTCATCTGAACCTTGCTTCCTAAACCTCACGTATGCTGCCTTCTTCCATCTGACTAGATTCTCCACCTCACTTGTCACCCATGGCTCCTTCACACTACCATTCTGTATCTTCCTCACCGGGACAAATTTATTCCTAACATCCTTTAAGATATCCTTAAACATCGACCACATGTTCATAGTATATTTCCCTGCAAAAACATCATCCCAATTCACACCGGCAATTTCTAGACTTATAACCTCATAATTTGCCCTTCCCCAATTAAAAATCTTCCTGTCCTCTCTGATTCTATCCTTTTCCATGATAATGCTAAAGGCAACGGAGCGGTGGTCACTGTCCCCCAGATGTTCACACACTGAGAGATCTGTGACCTGACCCGTTTCGTTACCTAATACTAGATCTACCATGGCATTACCCCTAGTAGGAATGTCAACATACTGTGACAGAAATCCGTCCAGGACGCACTTAACAATCTCTGCCCCTCTAAACCACTGGAACTAATCAGTTGCCAATCAATATTAGGGAAGTTACAGTCGCACATGGTAGCAACCCTGTTATTTTTACACCTTTCCAAAATCTGGCTCCCAATCTGCTCCTCGGTATCTCTGCTGCTATCAGGAGATCTATAGAATACTCCCAATAGAGTAACTGCGACCTCCCTGTTCCTGACTTCTACCCATATTGACGCAAAAGAGGATCCTGCTTCATTACCCACCATTTCTGTAACTGTAATAGTATCCCTGACCAGTAATGCCCACCCCTCCTTTCCATTTCCGCTACTCTATACTTTTAAAGCATTGAAATCCAGGAATATTGAGAATCCATTCCTGCCCTGGTGCCAGCCAAGTCTCTGTAATGGCCACCACATCATAATTCCATGTATGTATCCAAGCTCTCAGTTCATCACCTTTGTTCCTGATGCTTCTTGCATTGAAGCACACACACTGTAGCCCTTCTACCTTCCTACCTTTACACCCTTTATTCTGTTTCTCTTTCCTCAAAACCTCTTCGTAAGCTAGATCTGGCTTTACTCCAAGCACTATACTTGCAGCTCTCGCATGACATTTATCCCCCTCCACCTCACTATCTGCTCTAACACTCTGTTTCCCTTCTCCCTGCAAATCTATTTTAAATCCCACGGAGCAGCAGTAACACAACTTCCCGCAAGATGGTAGTCCGCTTCCAGTTCAGTTCAGTTCAGGGTAGTTAAGAAAGCTTATGGAGTATTAGGTTTCATAAGTCGAGGGATAGAGTTTAAGAGTCACAATGTAATGATGCAGCTATATAAAACTCTGGTTAGGCCACACTTGGAGTACTGTGTCCAGTTCTGGTCGCCTCACTATAGGAAGGATGTGGATGCATTGGAAAGGGTACAGAGGAGATTTACTAGGATGCTGCCTGGTTTAGAGAGTATGCATTATGATCAGAGATTAGGGGACACTGGGCTTTACTCTCTGGAGAGATGGAGGATGAGAGGAGACATGATAGAGGTATACAAGATATTAAGAGGAATAGATATAGTGGACAACCAGCGCCTCTTCCCCAGGGTACCACTGCTTGGTACAAGAGAACATGGCTTTAAGGTACAGGGAGGGAATTTCAAAGAGGATATGAGACGATGGCTTTTTACTCAGAGAGTGGTTGGTGCGTGGAATGCACTGCCTGAGTCAGTGTTGGAGGCGGGTTCAGTACTACTAGACAGGTATATGGAGGAATTTAAGGTGGGGGTTTATATGGGAGGCAGGTTTTAAGGGTCGGCACAACATTGTAGGCCGAATTTCCTGTACTGTGTTGTATTGTTCTATGTTTTATAAACTATTGGAACTAATCAGGTGCCAGTCAATATTAGGGAAGTTAAAGTCACCCGTGATAACAACCCTGTTATTTTTGCACCTTTCCAAAATCCCAATCTGCTCGTCCGTATCTTTGCTGCTCCCAGGGGGCCCATTGGATACTCCCAGTAGAGTAACTTCTCCCTTCCTGTTCCTGACTTCTACCGATACTGACAGAGAAGATGATCCTGCTACATTACCCACCCTCTCTGTAGCTGTAATAGTATCCCTGACCAGTAATGCCATCCTTCATCCCTCCCCCCCCCCCCCATCCCTTTTAAAGCACTGAAATCCAGGAATATTGAGAATCCCTTCCTGCCCTGGTGCCAGCCAAATCTCTGTAATGGCCACGAGATCATAATTCCATGTATGTATCCAAGCTCTCAGTTCATCACCTTTGTTCTGATGCTTCTTGCATTGAAGTAAGGCACTATTCCCCCATCTACCTTACTACATTTACACGTTTTATTCTGTTTCTCTTTCTTCAAAGCCTCTTTATATGTCAGAGCTGGCTTTACTCCATGCACTATACTTGCAGATCTCGCATGACCTTTATCCTGCTCCACCTCTCTATCTGCTCTAATATTCTGGTTCCCCTCCCCCTGAATATCTAGATTAAACCCACCGGGGATTCACTAGCAATCCTTCCCACAAGGATGTTAGTCCCGCTCCAGTTCAGCTGCAACCCGTATATCGGAACAGGTCTCACATTCCCTGGAACAAAGCACAATTGTCCAGAAACATGAAGCCCTCCCTCCTGCACCAACTCCTTAGCCACGTATTTAGCTGAATTATCTTCCTATTTCTGGCCTCACTAGCATGTAGCAGGTCCTGCCCTTCAACTGTGAACCTAACTCCCTAAATCTTCTTTGTAGGACCTCCTCCTTCTTTCTATCCACGTCATTGGTCCCTACATAGACCACGACATCCAGCTGCTCACCCTCCCTCTTGACAATACTGAGAACTCGATTCGAAATATCGTGGGCCCTGGCACCTGGGAGGCAACAGACCATCCGGGATTCTCGATCTCTTCTACAGAACCTCTCATCTGTCCCCCTAACTATCGAATCCCCAATCACTACTGAGCCGAGGGTCCAGTCTCAACCGCTGCAACTTGTCCCTGGTAGGTCGTCCCGACCAACAGTATCCAAAACGTTCTTACGTATAACGTAAGCGATCCCAACGTAGACCGCTGTGGAACACAACTAGTCACCGACAGCCTACCAGACAAGGCTCTCTTTATTCTCACTCTTTCCTACCTGCTAAACAGTCGTTGTTTCTTCAATGCTAGCATCTATCATGTAATACCGTGGATCTTGACGTTTTTAGCAGCCTCATGTCTGATGCCTTATCAGAGGTCTTCTAAGAATCCAAGAACAGAACAGCTACCGATTCTACATTACCTATTCTGCTTGATAATCTCTGAAGGAATTCCAAAAGCTTTGTCAAACAAAACCTTCCCCTGAGGAAAACTTGCTGACACATGTCAGAAAATATGTTAACTGTAATATTCGATTTAAACATCTTCCTAGACACTGAAATCAGCCTAATTGTCCTGTCATTTCTTCTGGCTCTCTCCCTTCCTGACAGTTTGAGTGACGTTTGCAATTTTCCATTTTCCCGGATCCATGCCAGATTCAATTGACACTTGAAAGATCACTATTGTTGCTTCCACAATCACGTGCTCCACATATTAGGACCCTGGGGAGTATAATATCTTGTCCAGGAGACTTTTAAAACTTCAGGCTTCGATATCTAAAGAACCTTCTCTCTTCCAATGGCAACTTGAGAGCATTGTCCTTGACACTCACCAATTTCTGACATATTTCTTTTTCGTTTATTCTGTATTTTTGATATTTTTGTATTCATCAGGTGGCCCCGTAATGCCACAAGGGGCCCCTCTGTTTCTGGGATGAGGTCTCCCGATGTGAGCCAGGCTTTGGAAGCTTCGTTGTAGACATCTAGTCTGCTCAGATGACGGACTAGTGTTCCAGGGAGGGTCATGTTCCCCCATTTGTTAACTTCTTCTCCTGTAGTGACTATGTCATAAGCTTTCTGAGTTGTTCTTTCCTATAGGTATAATGGCGTGTACTTCTTTTCAGAATGTATATGTGCACATCAGGTATGAATTCCGTTTTTTTTTGATGAAACTATATTATTAGAAGTGTTATCTCACTGTTTAGTATTTAACACCCTGGAAGAGGTTCCACTGTTAATGTAATGGTCTTTCTGTAGCAGCTAAATTTGGATTATGGTTCGCGATAACGGGTGTTTTCGAAAGTGAACTGGATCTTTTGTTACGGTAATCGTGATTAGATGGAGCAAGGGCTTCACAGTTGACAGAGGATTGGTCAATATGTCACTTGGAAGAGTTAAGTTTAATTATAATTGGCACTTTTGTTTTTTTAATCCTTATTTTCTTTTCTAAACCTTTAGTTAAGATTCCTGAATATAATTCCTTCTATCTTATGCCGCATGCTGTCTATTATTTCTTGGCACTGACTTTGTAACGGGGCAGCAAACTACACAGCATCCACACAAAACGGTGTATCGGGTGGGAGAGCTCTCTCAGTATCACGGGTTAGGCCAGACCGGAGTGTATGTTAAACTAGACTTACACAGCCAGGGAAACCAGCGGGGTTTCATGTTATTGTTTAATGTCTGTTATTATTCTTCCCCTTCTGTCCTCGGTAATGTTAATCTAAGTGTGCTGGAGTGTACATTTTTCTTTCTAAAATTTCCTCCTTTGAGGTCTTATTTTTCTTTGTAATTTTTCCAGATTGATATCGAACCGAAATATATTGCCACGCGAAGACGTTATTTCGAATATACCGGAAGAGTTTATTGCACTTGTTTTATGTTTACTATTGAGTTTTGTTTGCCAGATTTTCTTAAGCCTGAAGCAAATTCTGTGGAAAGTTTTGACTCTGTAGCAGTCGGATTTTTTTTTTCGTTTGCTTTGACACCTAGATACCTATATCTTTCATTGTCATCTATCTGTTGTATGGTATCATGCTAATCGGTTTTAAATTCGACTAACTCTATTACTTCTTTCTCGCTGTTTAATGTTCTGTACTTACCTTGTCCAGAGTAACATAGAAACATAGAAATCCTACAGCACAATACAGGCCCTGCGGCCAACAAACTTATGCCGAATATGTCCCTACCTGAGAAATTACTAGGCTTACCTATAGCCCTCTATTTTCCTAAGATCCATGAACCTACCTAAATATCTTAATAGACCCTACCGTATCCGCCTCCACCATCATTGCTGGCAGCGCATTGCACGCACTCATGCATATGTTCCTAATTTTCGGAAAGGGATCTGCTATTGTATTAATTGCTTTAGCTTTATTGGTGATGTAGCGTTTAATTTCAAATCGTCCAGGAAGGTGTGTTAAGGTAAAATCGCTTGGTTGTTTCTGATCTGAAACCCTATGCTTCTCCGATTCAGTCAATTACAGAGCGTGTTCGCAGACAGTCCAAACTCTAATCGGCATTGAGTGTCGCCGGGAAAAATGCTTTGGTTTAATTTGAAACGCCTGGGGAACCTGCGCCACCGTCTCTTGTGGGGTCGAACGTGCCGGGGTAATTCTTCACCGTGAGTCTACATGAGCGCACAGTTTCGCAGTCGGCATTGCTGCACGGAGGGTTTTTATCTGAGGTCGTTTCCTCAACTCCTGCCACTGGATCCGACCTGTGGGTGGACAGTTCTACCCTGGATTCTACTCCAATAACAGACACTGAGCGTCATTACCTGGACAACAGAACAGGTGCAGCGGAAAAGCAATGACGACCAACCTGGGACTCTAACGATGTTGATGCCTTCTCTCATTTGCTTAAGTGATTCAGGTTAATTTGGAAGCTTTGTGGAAAACTGTGAGGGGTCTCACATACTGTCCTCACAGTAGGCAAAGTAGGTGGCGGGTTCAGCTGCTGTCTGGATCCGCTCATGTCTGTGATATTGATGAGGTGTCCTAGTTAATTAATGAGCTTCGGTTTGCACAATGTCGCTCCATTCAATGATGTAATACTTGCGGTTGGAATACTTAAAATCACGAGATGTTTTTTATTCTCCTGCATTGGCTGTTCTGGATAGCAACAGCATGTGTCATCCCTCCATATATAGAGGCTCTGGACAAGCGCACAACCCAATACAGCAAGTCGACACTGAGGTAAGCCGTAGCACTTAGCGTCTGGCAGTAGACAAGTGATTATGCTGTACGTATTGTGTTTTTTTTCTCTCTCTGTCTCACCCACTCTCCCTCCCCCTCTCTATGTCTCTCTGTCCTCTCTTTCTCTCTCTTACTCACACCGTCTCCTACCTCTCTATCTCTGTTCCGGCTCCTTTCTCTCCTACTTCCTCCAGTATCCGTCTTACAATTTCATCTCTCTTTCTTTCTGTCTCTCTCTGCCATTCGTCCCTCCGTCTCTGTCCCCATTATGCAATATTCCGCACCGCAGCCCTCCGTTTCTACTAGAATATATGTATCCACCTCGATCTTTACCCTCCAATATCGTCTTCATCCCATCCAAAGAGACTCTGTTTCAGACAAATCAGCCTGTGGGAGACGTTGGTGAGATTATACCTGGGGCTTGGTTAATAACCACACAACGAACAGTGAGTCTACATGCATCTCTATCATGTGCGCAGTCTATGAGAAGAGAGAAATCACGGTCAGCGGTGCTCAGGTCACAGTGACATCAGCCCATGAACTGAGGGGTGTCACAGGTTCTATTACCAAGGTTTCTGACCACACTCACCAAAGTGACGGTGTGAGCGAAGGGCAGGGCGTGGGATAATGAAAGGGGATACGGAGCGTCTGAGTGAGTGTGTGGGAAGGTGGCAATGGAAAACCCTGTGGATAGCTATAAGGGCATCGACTTTGGTGTAGAAGACATAGTCATTATTAAATGAAAAGAGATCTGTTGCTGGTGATGCCCAGTTAGTGGAGCTGTTGCACCATACGCAGAGAATAAAGATCACCATAGGGGAACAGTCGCTAACCCAGTCTATACCTTGTACTTCTCCCCGGGCACGTCGACGCGTCTAATTTCGCGCATTGTATTTTGCTGATGTACCCGTCGTATTGTTGACCGCTTTGGTGAAAATTCCCGAGGGATGGAAACTGGTTTCTCCTCTATTGATAACCAGAATGAGAATCACAAAACATGCTTGAGGATCTCAGCAGGCCAAACAGCATCAGTGAAAAAAAGAAGTGTGGTCCGAGATTCGGGCCGAAAACACTTCGGCAGGACTGGAGATTTAAAAAAAAACAGCTGAGGAGTAGATGGGGAGAGCGAAACACTAGGTGTTAGGTGAAACCTGGAGGGGAGGGAGTGGTGATAAAGAAATTAGCTTGGAATGTGAAAGAGCCAGGACCATTTAAAACAGACAAAAATAATTGTAGGAGCACCAGAGGGAGGCGATGGGTGGTCAAGGAGAAATGGTGAGAGAGGGAAAAGGAGATGGGACATAAAAAGTGGTGGGGGGGAGTAGGGTCGGCGGTTTGGAGGGCATTACTGGAAATTTGAAAAATCGATGTTCAGTTTTTCAGGTTGGAGGCCACCCGTACAGAATATAAGGTGCTGTTCCTTCATCCTAAGTGTGCCCTCATGACGACAGAGGAAGGGGCCATGAATGGACATACAGCAATGGGAATGGGAAGTGGAATTAAAATGGATGACCACTGGAATGAAAAGCCTCATCCTGAGATCATATGCAGCGGTGACGTAGGAATTGAGAGAAGGGGATGGAGTATTTACATGTAGCAGGGTTGAACGAAGAATAGTTCCTCAACCCCCCCCCCCCCTTTCCATAGGGATCGCCCCTACGTAACTCCCTTGTCCATTTGTCCCTCCCCACTGAATTTTCCTCCCGGCTCTTACCTTTGTAAGCGGAACAAGTACTACACCTGCCCCTACACCTCCCTCACTAACATTCAGAGCTGTAAACAGTCTTTTCATATGAGGCCACACTTCACTTGTGAGTCTGTTGGAATCTTTTATTGTGTTCTGTGCTCCCTGTGTGGCCTCGTGTACATCAACGAGACTCGACGTAGATTGAGAGACGGCTTTGAAAAAGACCTGCGCTCAGTCCGCCAGAACAAGTGGGATCTCCCAGTGTCCAGCGATTTTAATTCCAGTTCCAATTCCTGTACCGATACGTCCATCAATCACTGTCGTGATGAGGTCACGCTTAATTCCTTTTCACCATTTCCCATCCCCTTTTCCCGCCCATCACCTTATCTGCTTCTCGCCAATCGCCTCTCTCTGGTAGCCCCCCCCCCCGACCCCCACACCCCATTTTTTTTCTTTCTTCCATGGACATCTGTCTCAGAATGAAGACCATTGTCGCTCCCGGTAGGCCTCCAGTATATTGACCAGACTCGACGTAGATTGGGAGACAGCGTCGCCAAGCATTTCCGTTCCGTCCACCAGAACAAACGGGATCGCCCACTGGCCACTGATTTTAATTCCAATTCACATTCCCATTCCGATATGTCCATCCATGGCCTCCTCCGCTGTCCTGATGAGGCAACGTTTAGGTTGGGGGAACAACACCTTATATTCCGTTTGAGTAGATGCAACCTGACGGCACCAAAACCGATGTCCCCACGCCCCCTCCCCTTTTCACCATTTCCCATCCCCCTTTCCCCCTCTCACCTAATATCCTTGCCCGCCTGTCACCTCCCTCTAGTGCTACTCCCCATTTTTGTTTTCTTTCTTCTATGGCCATCTGTCTCTTGTACCAAACATTTTATCCCCCCATAGATGCTGCTGCTTTGTAGAGTTCCTCCAGCATTTTGTGTGTGTTGCTCTGATTTCTGGCTTCTGCAGGTTTTGTCTTGTTTGAGAATTCGGGATCATATTTATTATCACTGACATTCACTGTGTGACGTGAAACGTATTTTTGTAGCTGCAATACAGTGCAAAGACAGAAAATTCCCAATAAGTACATAAGTAAAGGGAGATAGATAGATAGATAGATATATAAACCGACCGAAAGGTGTAGATCAATAGATCGATAGATAAATGGATAGACAGATGGACACGCTCCAATGGGCAAAGACTCAGCAGGGTGGAGTCAGCGAGGATGTTTTCCCTGACTCAGATGTTTTGGATCAGGGACCTGCTCCATCATCAAGGGATGACATTGGCAATCAATCTCAGAATGAAGTGTACCATCGATAACATATTTGGTGCAATTTCTTCTTCTGTTCCAACAGCACAGCGTAAGAGCGAAACATTGTAAATTGCAATAAATAAATACTTATGGCAGACAGGAGCTGTCAGGAGAGGAAGGGGAGAGAAATTAGATGAAGTACACTTCATTAGAACTGAGGAGGGAGAGAAACGTAAGTTGGTCTGGGCAGCTGAGAAGGTGGGAAGGCGCTTTAGAAATGAAATATCTCTGCTCGGTTGAGATTTGACTGAATTG
This sequence comes from Hemitrygon akajei, assembly GCF_048418815.1. Taxonomy (NCBI): domain Eukaryota; kingdom Metazoa; phylum Chordata; class Chondrichthyes; order Myliobatiformes; family Dasyatidae; genus Hemitrygon; species Hemitrygon akajei. Next base: position 2,241,654 of record NW_027331945.1, on the reverse strand, counting down.
GTTTATCTCATGTACGAGGTACAGTACAAAGCTTATTTTTACACTTCACACCAAATTCTCTCCTTCTGTCCGACCAGCCCTACCCTCAACCCGCTCTTACATCTTCCTTACCGTGTTCATCCAATTCCACTCAATCACTCTTCCTTTCCCGCCTATTCTCTCGCACTCCCTCCTTCCCCATCTCTCTGACAGAAACTCTGTCTTTTCCTGGAGTGGAGGAGGCTACCTGAGGTGTTCTAACCTATGGAGGGCATGCATAGTTCACACGGCGGGAACGTTATCCCATGTAGCAGAGGCTTCAGTAGCACACAATATAGATCTAAGAGGCGGAGTGAGAGGCTCACCAGGATTGTGAAGTGACCGGAATCAACTAGGGCTGGCTCTCCTGCTGTCGAGGATGCTAACCAGAATCCGCTTCGGTGCAGTGGGAAGGATAGTGCTTGGGTAGAGATACACTGACACTCCATCCCCTGTATCGAGATGAGCCAGTTAAAATTGTGGGATTATAGCCAATGTACGAATTATTTCGGAATACAATGATGTTGAGGACTAGAACTGGCTCGGCGGGCCGATGGGCTGTTTGCTGTATAACCCTGTGAATGGCCTTATGTCCATGGCAAATACTGGATAGTGACTGTTTCTGTTTCTCATAGGGTAACATTGCTGCCCGTGTTTCTGCTTGTCGCCTCGCTGGCCAGCGTGGAAGGCATGAGCGAAGAGTAAGACAAGAATCAAATTCCTTTCCTGTCGCAGTCCCACCATCTGCCGCTCTATCCCGATTCCTTGTATCCCTGCCAGTGCTGCCTCCGTGTGTTGCACTCCCTCCAACCAGGCACTGCCTGCCTCACCTCCCTCCTTCAATCAGTTTTCCGGGACCAGCCGCACTCCCCAACCCGGTTTCCATTCACAAACTCCGCCTCTTCAATCCATATCGCTTAAATCCTGATTCTCTCTGCGACGGAAACCGAGGCAAGAACGACAACTGAGTAGTTGGATTAAACATTTGTACCGAGCCACATCAGTAACGGTAGACACTCGGCAATATACAATATGAGAGCTAAGAACTGAGCTCCTTTAACAAAATACATTCGCCCTCCCCTCCAGCACGGCGTCCTTCTACAAACCAGCTTCTCACCAGATAACATCCCCCATATATAGCGCACGGCTCTCTTAATGTCGTACCTTGTTACACTGTCGGGTTTGATCTAAGAGTCCTTCTCTTCTGATGGCACACATTAGAGAATCCACTGTTTTGTGGAATGTGTGGGATGCTTGTCTGCATTGTCTATTGAGCTTCTGACTCTTTCATTGTGTTTTTGCTTCCAGTCATTGCTTGGGATATGATGTCCTCTGCATGACTGCGGATTATCAGGTAATGTGATCACTGACTATTACTTTTCTCCTCCTCCTTCCACCGGACGTCCCGTCTCTCCCTCAGCCACATCCATTCTCCCGAGAACCTCCCTGTCACAGGTCATTGTTCACTGTTGGCACCTGAGCATCTAATTACCCGACACTGCCACGTGCAGATTCCCGTCCACGTCATTCTTCCTCAGACCGTGGGGACGAATTGTCTCCGCTCCTCCGTCATTGACTCTGAACTCTGGAGCTGCTTATCCATCAACACCGGGGAGTCAGACGCAGATGGAGAACTGTTGCCTGCTGACTACCCACCCTGGCCCCACTTCACCCAAGGAGGGAAGGGTGAAGGGTAAACTTTGTTGTGTCTTTTGGCGAGGGTACGAAGGAGCTTTGCTAGGATGTTTACTGAATTAATGGGTCCGTGCTCTAGTAGGAATTTGCGCACACTCGGAATGCTTTCTTGAAGCGGCGGTACCTGAGGCGAGGTCATTTATGGTTTAAATGTTTGAGAAGTAACGCTGACATGTGTTTTACGTGAGAGGCGGTAATAACAAAGAAGTATGCAGGAGGCCGTCAATTGTGAGTTGTTTTTTTTTCTCTGTCGGTGGAAGGACTTCAAAAACAACATGTTGAGACTACAAAATTTCTATGCGTATGTCAGAATAATAGTGAAGAGTAACAAGTGCAGAGAAACTTGGTTTTCAAAAGTTATTGAGGCCATGATTAAGAAAAAAAATGTACTTCATTTTTGCGCAAGGATTCTATGGAAGTGAGGCAAAGTGGCAGAAACATCATGGGTTCTGTACAGATTACAGATGAAGAGGTGTTTTCTAACCTGAGGCTTACCAGACTGGATAAATACTCAGGAACTAATAATGTGCTCCCTGGGACGCCACAGGCAGCCAGCTCAGACATTCCTTGGGCCTGAGCAGAAACATTTAAAACATCCTTTGCAATTGGAGAGATACCAGAGGATGAGAGGATAATTAATGTTATTCCGCTGTTTTTAAGGCTTTAAACGTCGAGCATGAAATTATAAATAGGAATTTCTGACATCAGTTGAGGAAACTTGACTGGAAATTATTCCAAGGGACCGGATGTAGAAGTATTTGGATAGCCGTTAACTAATTAAGTGCCATCGGCATGGGCTCGTGCCTGGAAGTTTATTTCTAACCAATTTATAAATTTATCAGGAAGTTACCAGGAAAATAAATGGATGAAGGCAAGACATTGTGGGAGAAGCTTTGTGGGAGAAACCAGATAGTGGCAGAAGATGGATGTCTCTCAGACTGTGGCCTGGGATAATTGATGTGTTATAGACTGTGCTGTGTTCTTTGTTGTTTTCTTTCATCTGTATCAACGCGTCTGATGATAATGTGGTTAGCTGGGGCAGCAAAATGCCGATGACACCAAGTCTGGCGGTGCAGTAGAGAGCGAGGAAGACTGTCTTGGTTTCCAGTGGGATGTGCACCAGCTGGCAAAATGGCCTAAATTATGGCAGGGAGAACTTAATGCAGCGAAGTGCGAGGCTTTACACTTTGGCAGGACTAAACGCAATAAGTCTTACATGGTGAACATCAGGACACTGAACAGTGTGGTAGAACAGAATGATCTGAAATACGGTACATAAATCGTTGAAAGTGTCACCATGTATAGATAGGATTGTCGTGAAATCGTTCAGCACATTGACCTTCATTAATTAATGTATTGAGTACAGGAGATGAGATCTTGTGTTGAAGGTGCTTCAGACGTTGGTAATGCCCAATTTAGAGTATTGACTGCTTTTGTGGTTAGCTTCATACATGAAAGATGTAATTAAGAAACAGTACAGTGAAAATTTACAAAGATATTGCCGTATCCAGAGCACCTGTATTACAAGGAAACATTGAAAAGGTTTGGCCAGTATTTCCTGGAAGATAGAAGATTGAGAGTGGTTTTGAAAAATGTTTACAATGTTACGAGTGGTGTACATTGGGTAAATGCAAGCAGGCTTTTCCCACTGGGTTAGCGTGGGACTACAACCAGTCTCCTGGGTCGAGTGTGAAAGCTGAAATGTTTAAAAGAAGCATGAGGGGAAACCTCTTCGCACAGAATTTCGTGAGATTGTAGAATGATCTACCGGCACAAGTGAGGCATGCGAACACGATTTGACCATTTAAGAGAAGTTTGGATCGTTACATGGATGATAGGGGTCTGGAAGTCTTTGGTCTCGGTGCAGGTCGACTGGAGCAGCGGTTTTAATAGTCATTGCATGGATTAGTTTGCTGAAGGGCTTGTGTTGTGCTCTCTATGACTCTATGAGGTTTTACAGACATCATTTTCAACCCTAGTGCCGTGAGTGCCTCGAGTGTGCGACCTGCGTTGTTAGACCATAAGGCCATAAAATATAGGTGTAGAGCTAGGCTACTCTGCACATCTAGACTTCACCATTCAAATATGGGCTGAAACAATTCTTCCAGTCATCCACACTCCACTGCTTTTACCCCATACCCTTTGATGCACTGGCTAATCAAGAACCTGTCTATCTCTGCCTTAAATACACCCAGTGACTTTGCCTCCAAAACCGCTCATGGCAACAGATTCTACAGATTTACCACCCTCTGAATAAAGTAATTTATCCGCATTTCAGTTTTAAAAGGACGTCCTTCAATTCTGTAGTCGTGCCAAATTGTCCTAGAATCTTCTACTTGCCATATTTTCTCTGTTCAGGCCTTCTAACATTCTAACTGTTTCTACGAGATTCCCCTTCGTTCTCCTGAACTCCAGAGAATACAGCCCAAGAGCTGCCAGACCGCCCTCATACAGGTATCCCTTTCATCCTTTTCATTTTGGTGGAAACAGATAAATTAGAGATTTTCACAAGGCGTATAGAAAGGCACACAAAGGGAAATGTTAGGGTCTGGACAATGTGAAGAGAGAGGAACTTAGTCTAGTTAACCAGTTGATTACGAATTTAATTGACCAGACTCAGTACTGTAGGCCGAAGGGCCTGTTCTACCTCTCTATGTTCCCTGTTCTATGTTTGATTTGTCACAGCTACATTGTTACAGACAGTAAATCCGCCGTTTTCATTTGCGCCCAACACATTCTGAGGATGTGCTGCGGTAGTTCGCCAGGATTGGCACGCTTCGAGTGCCAACATATCTTCCCACCAATGACTCTCCATGACCAATGCGTCCTCGTAATATGGGAGGATACCAGAGCACCCGGAGGAAACCCACGTGATCACGGGGAGAACGGAGAATTCTTTACAGCCGAGAATGATGATGTGGACGGCGGGAATTGAACCCATTTGCGAGTGCTATAAAACTCTACGTTGGTTATTACAATACCCTGCCGCCTTGCCAGGGAACCTTCGGACCACGAAGGGTCTATTGATACATGTGCGCATTACTGAGTGTACCTGTTCAGAGGAACTTCTGCCACTTTAAGCCCTTACGCTGTTCAGTGTCATGACATTCTGTTCGTTGCTATGCTCATATCGTTCTGCCTCCCCGTAAGCTAGCCTTCCTCCTCAATCCCGAAACGCACATCACCGAACCCCTCTTACAAATCCGTACAGTAAGAACTCCATCCTCTGTCAACAGTTCCGCCGTTACAATGAATCGGTCTGGGTCGGAATGCACGTCAGCCGGTTCATCTCTCACAGAGGTGTCATGGAACCGCTGTATGACTATTTCAAACAGCGAAACTCGGAAGGTAGGAGAACGCCCAATTTTGATGGTATCAGAAAGAATCTGTCGTCTGACAACTGGGACAGGCTGTTTCAGACACTTACGTATTTGTTAAGTTGGAGTCTTTGAAAATTCTCGTTATGAGAGTACAATGCTTGTATGTAAAAGGTAAAACTTACAAGTGTAGAAAACCGTGGTTATCTAGAGATGTGGAGGCGCAGGCTGAAAAGAACTGGAGATGTATATCACGTATAAGCAGGTAGGAACAACATATGTATTTATGGAGTAACCTTAATGCAATGGAACACATAAAAAGGAATCAGGAGCGCCAAAGGAAGGCATGAGTTTTCCCCAAAAGACAAGTAAAGGGGAATGATCGGGGATACTACATATATGTTAAGAACAAAAGCATTGCAAAGGACAAAATTTATTCCTCTGGAAAAACTGAATGGTATTCCATGTGTGTAGTCAAAAGAAGTGGGGAGGTCATAAATGATTTTTCTTTTTCATCTGTATTTAGTCAGTAGACCGCTACAGCATCTATAGCACAGAGGCAAAGCGGCAACATCTTCACAGAGGAGGACGTGTTCGTTGCCCTGTCGCAACTTAGGGATGCAAGTGTAAACAGCACCGGTGTGTTAAAAGTGATAGTCAGCAGTATGTGATGTATCAGAGGACTGGAGTATCGGTAATGTTGTTGCTGTAATCATGAAGCAGGAAACTATCGGGCGGTCAGCCGGGTACTAATAGTGGCAAAATTAGTTGAAGGTATTCTAATCAAATGGATACATAAGTATCTGTTTTAACATGGATGAGGATTAATCAGCTTAGCTTCCTGCCTATACATTATTGAGGCCGTTGCCACTAAAGTTGATGAAAGCAAGGCTATGGACATTGTATACATGGATTTCAGTATTCCAGTTGAGAAGGGCCCGCATGGGCGTTTGGTCAAGAAGTTTCGATGCATTCAAGATTAGGTAGTAATTTGAATTAGACACTGGCTTTGCGGAGCAGCGAAGTACATTGTTTCCTCTCTGGCTGGAGACCTGTGACTAGTAGAGAGCCGCAGGGATTGATGCCGTGTCCGTTGTTGTTTGCCATCTATCTAAGGGATCTGAATGATAATGTGGTTAACTCGATTAGTAAAATTCAGGGACCACACTAAGATCGGGAATGTAGTAGACAGTGAGGAACACTGTCATGGCCTGCAGCGGGATTTGGGCTAGCTGGAAATTGTGCTTAAAACGGCAGATGGAACACAATTCAGTCAAGTGCGAGGTTTGCAACTTCGGTCGGACCAGCCACGGTAGATCTTAAACAGTGAAAGACAGGGCACTGAGGAGTGCGGCAGAGCAAAGGGATCTGGGAATACAGGGCCATAATTGACTGAAAATAGTGTCACAGGTTGATCGGGTCGTAATAAAAGATGTTGGCAGATTGGTCTTAACTAAAAGTATTGAGTAAAGGTGATGCAAAGTTATGTTTAAGTTGTCAAAACTGAGAAATAAACAAGTTTGCAAGAGGACAGAAGAATTTTTATAGGGAATTCCTGGGTCTTAAGGACCTTAGCTATAAGGGAATATTGAATTGGTTAGGACTTAATTTCTGGAATACAGAATATTTAGAGGAAATTTCACAGAGGTTTAATAATTATGATGGGTATAGATAGGTTGAACCATTCAGGCGTTTTCCACTGAGGCTAGGTGGGAATACAAGCAGAGGTTAAGATTGAAATTTGAAAGGTTTGAGGGGATCCGTCTTAACTCAAAAGTTATGGCAACGTTTAAAGACCTGGCAGCAAATATTGGTGCATGCAAGCTCGTCTTCAAAGTTTAAGCGAAGTTTGGATACTGACATAAATGGGGGGAGTATGAAGGGTTAGGATCCCGTTGGTGATCGAAGGAATCGGGCACTTTAACTCGTTCAGCACGGAGCAGATAGGCCGAATGGCCTATTTCTGTGCTGTTCTCTTCTATAACTCGATGACTCCATGACTCAGAATGAACTGGATGAGGCAGTGTAAATTGGAATATTAAGCTTGCAGATGACAAGAAGCTTTGCTGACTTGGAGATAATGTGGAGTATTGCTGTAGGCTGCAGCAGGACAGAGACAGGATGTGGCGGTAGGCTAATAAAGAGTAGGTGTTGTTCAACCCCGACAAGTGTGAAGTTAGATTGTAGAAGGAAATTTGGGATCCGCACCACAGATCCATTAAACCTGCAGCAGAAATTGACATGGTTATTGAGAAGTCGTGTGGTATGTTGCCCGGGGTGGTGTCAGAGGCAGGCACAATAGATCACTTAGGAATCTCCTTGATAAGCATATGGAGGTCTGTGTGGGAGTGAAGATTCAGATTGGTCTTAAAATAGCTTGTAATGGAGTCAGCACCGCGGAACGTAGGGTTTGTATTGAAACTAACACTTTAGTATATTAGTGTTTCCAAAGAGATGTATTAAGGATTATAATATTCTACAACACTTTTAGGGATGAAGATCCAATTGACTGGACAAGTTCTCATTTCACTGAGCGAGCATGAAGCGACTGCAGTCTATTTGATGCTTCCCGAAGAGCTCTGGGACAATCCTCCAACAGCAACCGACCCACGAGTGAGTACCAGCTGAAAGCGGACAATACGTTGTATTGTGTCTGACCCCCATCCCCTTCAATCTCCAGAGAGGCAGGTGTTCAGGAAGGAGTCCTGCAGAATTGTCTGAATGTAACTTCTTTATCAGCATCTGAAATCAGACACAGGTACTTGACCAGGAGGAAAAACTGGAGTTGTTTCAAGTGTTTGAGATTCAGTCCCAGAGATCTGTCAGCACCGAATAATGTCAATGTTTTCCAGGAGGGTGTGGAATTCGGCACCTCAAGACGCTTTTGTTGTCCAATATGACGGAAGAGTTTGGGATTACTTAAATGCACACGGTGCAAAAGGACGAACAGAGCATGTTTATCTTAACGGGAAATCATGCCTGACGAATATGCAGGTATTCTTTGAGGAAACGACAGGCCGGTCTGAAAGAAGGCGAGGAGGTTTATGATAAATCAGTGTATCTGAATCTGAACGTCAGGTAGATGCAGTGAGTCATGGTGGGTGCGTTTCTAACCGATTGTTTCTGACCCGGGACACTAAAGGGAGAGGAGGTGTAGGGGCTGCAGGGGAAAGTATCGTGGGTCCGGAAGCTGGACGGCGAGTGGAACTGCAAAGTGATCTCAGATGTGACAGGACACCTGATTGAATGGAAGAACAGGGCCGAGAGAGGGGGGCTGGTGTACTGGAATTTCCCTGGTCCCATTTTATGGTGTTTGCATCTTTCAGGTATTTATCACTCCGTTCCCGATGATGGATGTGTTTGCCAGGATTATCCTTAGGGGTGTCATAACCGACGCACCGGATTTCAACCGCACGCTCACTGAGCAGAATGTCCCTGTCAACAATTCCAACTTCTTTGTGTATTCTTGCTTGCGGTAGGTCACGCTCCGAGGAGTTCAGTTGGGTCTTTTGTGCGAACTGTGGCCAACGGGCTGAGGATTTTCTGTCACAAGTTTTTTTCTAGAAGAAACAGGCAGCCTAATTAACACTTTCCTAGAATGTGCTGTAACCATGTTTCGGGAGCCAACATATCATATGCACAGCTTCCTCATCAGAACCTACAGTTTCCCAATATCCAATGACAGCAGCATGCCTCCACACAGGACAACCCCACTCCCGTGGTGTGAGGAACACTTACTCCGAGGGTGAATCCATTACTCTCACCACGTCACCAATAGCAAATGTCTTAACCCCATGCAGATACAGCACTGGAAAGTGAAACACGAGATTTTACCCAGGTTAACCAACAACCACTCTTCCCTCTCCCAATCCCTCTTCCGGGCAAAAGATCTGAATTTCATTGCTGGTGCTCCGAGACAACGGAGAGCATAAAGCAGAGCCACCATGTAGTGTCCCGTTTTGGATGCCCAGACACAGTTGGTCAGCGTCTTTGTCCCACCTTCCTGCAAAGACACTTCATGCACTGTCAGATTCAGACCATTATCACTGTCCCATCTAAAGACAACCACTCGCATGAAGGCAGCATGAATCCCCGTGTTGTGCGAGGCGGCATTGTGTACGTCCTGCTGAGCGAGCAGTGAACCACTTCTCTGGGTTCACCTCGCTGCACACGACTGAGGCTTCTTCAGATTCTGGCGCCAAAAAAACAATTAGCGGCCAAAGGCTCGGAATTGGTGAGTAAATGCATGAGGAAGATTGTCTCTGTGAGCGAGGCGATAAATAAATCAGAGGCAATGTATCATTAGGGTGTTCACGCTGACAGAGGGGTGGAAACTCTCCCGTGGTGAACCCCATCTCCTCATGCTGCTCTTTCAAAGGGAAGGGACCGTTTGAACGACTGTCCTCGACTCTAAAAGTGAATGGTTGAATGCTGTTCGATGACAGAGCCCTGTAATAAATTCTAAAGCTTTTTAAATTTTCCTGACAGATTTCTCAGTCAAGATCTCCCCTGTACAAAACACTGCTGGCCTGAGACTGTTTTATCACAAGATACTCCAAAGTTTCACCCTCAATAATGACTCAAAAATCTCATCAGCGGGTAGCGGTACACGGACAATTTATAATTAGCTTTCGATAAGATCATGAGATGTGGGAGAAGTATTGAACCATTCGGCCCATCGAGACTCTCCACCATGTTATCTTGCCTCATTTGTTATCCCGCTCACCTCATTTCTCCTGTTTTAATCTCTGTACTTTGTTACCTTTTCGAATCAAAAGCCGATCAAACTCCACCTTAAATAAAATCACAAACATGGCCTCCACATCCATGGCAATGAATTCTTCAAATTCAGCATCTTCTGATCCTCATGTGCTGTGCTGTACTACAGCATGTTCTATTAAGGTGAGGGGTTATATGGGAGGCAGGGTTTAAGAGTCGACAAGAACATTGCGGCCGAAGGGCCTGCACTGTTCTGTACTATTCTATCTTCTGTGTTCTAGCGAAAGGAATTCTTCATCCTCTCTTAGGCTACGCACTCTGCTCCAATCCCCAATCCCCCATAGTAAACGTCCTCTCTCCAGCTACTCTAACCAGGCCGTTCAATGGTCCATGATTTTCCAGCTCATTCTTCAAAACTACATCTATCGTTGAGCTGAGAGTCTCTCTCTAATTTTATACCTTCATCTTATCCTTGAAACAGACTGTAGCTTTAGGTAAAAGAGTTTAAATGGATGTGGAAAGTTCTGTGTGCGAGCGGGACGGTAGATGAAACAGAGCCGCTGCAGTATCTGTTGGGTGTCCGTGCCTACGGAGTGGTGGGAACGCTCTGACGCTGTCAGATGGAAGGCTCGCTTATCACACTGCTCCTCCGAGGGGTGAAACGGTGTGAAAGGCTACGCTGTGTGTCCCGAGAGAGAAGCTCGGTCAGAGTTCCAGAGAACTCTCCGGTTCAGGCATCAATAGAGGGAAGGAATTTGGTGGGATTGTTGAACTTGATGTTGACTTCGAAGGGGTCAGTGTGACCAGAGGGAAGGTGGGCTGGTATCCCGGCGCTGCCGCTGAGCATCTTTGAAAGGGTTCAGGCGTCGGGTGGCAGTGATAAGGGAAGAGTTGGTCACAGTTAACTGGTTGATGTGCGGTCTCTAATTATTTATTTGTTTTTTCCACAACCACGATTAGGGAGTCAGTGGAGTTCCATCGTTTGCCGCATGGGTAAGTGCAGGGGAATGTTGTGACTGTGATCGGGTCAATTAATGAATCAGAGACACTGCGGTATCAGGTGGGTGCTCATGCTGACGGTCGGTCAGAAACAGAAAATATAGAACACGAGACCTCTATGTTCGCCCTTTATCCTTGATTGTTGCCGACTCAAGACCTTCATTCCTACAGAGCCGTCTTTTTTTTTTCTATTATCCATGTGTCTAAGAGTTTCTTAAAAGTACCTGATAGATTTGTCTCTTACCGGACTCCTGACACGGCCTTCCACACACCCACAATTATGTGTAAATAGATACGCCAGGCAGCCCCTATACCGCCGTCTATATACTTTAAAATTATATCTCTTGGTAGTTATTTCCACACTGGGTAAAATGTCTTTGGCCATCCACATGACCTATGCCGTTTATCTTGTACAACCCTATGCAGTCGCCTTTCACCCACTTCGCTCTAAAAGGAAAAGCCATAGCTCGCTAAACCTATCCTCATATGAATATCCCTCTAGTCTCGGCAGCATACTGGTAAATCTCCGTTTTTCTGCTTCGAAAGCTGTTACATACATTCTGTAATGAGGCGACCAGAACTGAGCACAATATCCCAAGTTTGAATGAGCGGCAACATTACTCGCGGCTTTGAACTCAACCCCTCGACGACTGACGCCAACATCTCATACAGTTTCATAACAACCTGTTCAACTTGCGTGTCAACTTTGATGAGTCTATGAGCGTGAAACTAAAGATGACTCTGTTTCTGCACACTGATAACGAACCTGTCATGAACCCTGCATCTTGCATTCAAATTCGACTTTGCAAAGTGTATCACTTCACACTTTTCCACATTGAACTCAGAGTTGCCAATCTCAGACCACCTTTGCATTCCTCATTGCCCTGTTGTAACCTACATCACAATCCACACTATCCCGAAATGTCATCTGGAAATGGAACAGCCTAATCACCCGCTTCCCGAACAGATCTGTGTGGAACACCACTGGTCACCGACCTCCAAGTGAAATACCCTCCACCTGTTGCTACACTCTGTTTTCTGTGGGTAAGCTAGTTCTATCTACAGTAGCCACGTTTGTCTGCCAACCATAGCTGAGAAAGTTTTCCTAAAATCTTCATCAGTGTGCTTTGTCTAATAATTAAGAATTTGATTCCGTTCCTGAGACATGTCCTGCCTCTCTCACAGCCATGATCAGACTATCGTTCTTCAACTGTCCAGAAATACTGTCAAAATATATTCTCCAACAGTTTGACCGCACGTACGTTGGGCCGATTGTGTCTGTAATTCCCAGCGTTTTCCCTGTTTCTTTCCTTGGTCAAAGGAATAACAGCTGGCAACGTCCAATCCTGTGATACTATTGCAATAGCCAGATGACACAGACAGGTCATTACCAAAGGCGCAGCAGTATCTTCCGTCCATTCCTGTAGAAAACTGGGGTACATCCCCTCCGGCAATAGGAATTTATGTACCCTAATGTTCTCGAAAATTTCAGCTCATCCTTTTTCTAAACATCGATATGTTCAAGCATATCAGCCTCTTCTACATCATGCTCACATTTGAAAAATTCCCTCTCAATTGTGAACACTGAAAGAAAATATACATTAAGGACCCTCACTATCTGGGCGGACCTCAGGCGCATATTTCCTCTGTTATTCCTAATCGGACCTACGCAGTCATCCGTCTGATCTTCACATATGTGTAAATGGCCTTTGGGTTTCTAAACTCCTGCCTGGCTAACTTGTAGTTCAGTTGAAACCTCTCTGATCCCTGCTTCCTAAATCTTAAGTCTGCTTCTTCCTCTCTCTGGACCATCTCTTATCAACCATGACTCCTTTACTCTACCATCGCCGACCCTGTCTCAATGGGACAAACCTATCCAGAAGAACATGCTAGCTCTTCCTTAAAAAAAAATCCACAGTTCAGTTGTGCATTACCCTGTGTATATCTCTTCCCAATTTACGTTTCCAACTTCCTGACTAATAGCATCGTAATTCGCTCTCCCACCAATCAACTGATTTATAATACTGTCTCTTCCTATCCTCATTCAATGCCAAGGTAAAGAATAGGAGTTGTGGTCACTGTCTGTGATAGGAGGTCTGGTAGTATGGCATCGGGAAATATGGCAGGTGACCTGGTTCATCGGTCTAATATGGCATTTCCTTCAGATGTACTGCCACTAATGAGTCGAAACCACTTATGTGTTCCTCGAACAGATTCTGCCAATCTAAACCTCTTTCTCTAAGGAGGTTCCAGTCAATATAAGGGAAGTTAATGCCACAATAATAAACGTCTTTATGCTTACATATTTCCAAAATCAATCTCCTGAATTGTTCCTTGGTCGTTATTTGGCTATTTAACTGGTCCGTCTACTTCATTCTTCCAATAGCATATCTACTCTTCCGGATTCTGCCTCCATCCACATTGACTCACTGAATGATCCGATCACGACTCCTCCATTTGTGCTGCTGTGAGATTATCCAACTCTTGCACTTTTCCCCCAGTCCCGTTTGAAACAGCGAAACACTGGAACATCCAGAAGCGATTTCTGCCCTTGTAACAACAAAGCCTCAGTTATGGCCATAACTCCGTAGTTCCATGTACTGAGCTGTTCTCGAAATACAGCTCCCTTTTTCCCACACTTCTCACATTAAAATAGGCGCAGTACAATCCAACCTACTGTCTGTAGGTTCACCGCCTCTCCTTCCTCACAATGTCCCAATACGCCACTGTTTTTTTCCCTCTGACATATCCCATTCCCCTCCCGAATTATATTTCCGTTCCCCGCCACCTCTATCAAACCTGTCTGCAAGATTTCCCTCCAGTTCATGAGGCGAAGTAGTTACCGAAGCGGGTTTTGGGATACAGGATCCACCTCTATTTGGAAAGGTTGGAGTGATTCGGCATAGCCAGGGTGTTTTTGTAGAAGGAAAATCACGTTCCATAAATTTGATCAGGTGTTTTGAACAGGTAAACAAGAGGTCTGACACGGTCCCAAATTGTAAGATAGCTGAAAGTTGACATATAATGGATCCCCCTGGATAAAGGTAGGTGAATCGGTGAGATTGGAAACACAGACAGAGAGATGGTGAAGATGTCTGACCCGTTGCCCTGCAGCTGTAAAATCATTGGCACCCAGAGTTGGGAGGTCACCTTACAACTGTTCATCTTGTTGTTTAGACTTCACCTGCAGGATAGTGTACACCTGTGGTCACTGCAGTATTGAAGGGATCTGATTTTGCTTGTGAGGGCGGAAACAAAGAATCCCATTGGCGTAGAAAGTCAGACTACAGACAAGGGAGTTTCTATCTTAGAAAATTCTAGCAATAAATCACCCGTTGCTTCTGTGACGCCGCTGTTTTTTTTTCTTTGGAGGGGGACCGGTTTAATGATGAAGAGAACAATACTTTCAGTAAAGGGACTGCTCTTCCACACTCAGGAACATTCCCCTCAACTCTCTGTAATATCTTTCAGAAGGGAGATATGGTACGTTTCCACCGGCGGATTCGACTGCCCGGGCCCGTGAGGCCAACGAGGACGCTTAGGATCCTCCGCTTGCTTCCTGTTAAACGCCGCTTTCTACATGTTCTCCACTGTTAATTCACTTCCAACACCGCCACTCAGTAATCTCTGCACTGGCCTGTTCACCCGTGGGGTAATGCCAGACATCGAATACCCGTGACCAACCCATGTGGGATCATCACCTACTCTCACAGGGGCCGCAGAGTGGCTGTATTGGAAGCCCAGTTCTGGGACGTTGGCAACCGTGGTCCTTCGGCTGACCCAGGACCATCTGACCTTTGTAATGCGATGTGGCCCAGAAATGATATTACCTTGTCGGCCTGGTTCGATTTGTCACGATTACCAGACAGATTGGACTTTTCCTAGGATCTCTTTCATTCCCGGCGTAACAGTACGATAGTGAACACGTCCAAAACCGCGAGGAATCCCAGACTGACGTTTGAGGTTCGAGTGGATGTCTGTGTCTCTTATGCGAGTGCACGGCGGAAAGTCAAGAGACACGGGTCACTTCTGTCGGACCGCACGGGTTTTCGGCACCAGAGCTGTGTAAATACTGGGAAGAACAGCCGGCGGATGTTTGATATGATCCACTTCCCGTGTTGATGTAACTGTAAACACTCTCGTGTACTCTGATGGTAGCAGGGGTTCTAATATTTCTTTTTCCACGGCATGTGGCAGCTCCTTCTCGGAGCTCACTACTGATCACACTGCCTTTCTGACAACTGTCCCGCGGTGGTATAACCATTTCCCAAATTAACTGCATGAATCAATAAAGCCAACGCTGTTTGCATTAACTTGGTCTGCATCTCTTGTCAAACACTCGCTGCTGTCAAATCCGACTGTTCATTGGGAAGGTACATTCAGCCCCACCGGGAATAACCAGCTCCATGGGCAGTGAAAACAGCATGCTGACACACCCACACTAACAGCTCACCCCTCTTCCCTTCCGACACTGAGCCACTCTGTGGAAAACTGTCAGCTGATAGTGACGCCGCCTGGGGTGCGGGGAGGGTCGTGTGGAACCGGAGCGGTACACCGTCAGGGAAAATGCGAGCAGTCACATTACTAACGTGGGCCTACAGCCCAGATGGTCTCTCCCACCATATTAGTATCACATGCCGTGAGGTTAGATAGGTCTGAGTTGATGGCTCGGATAGTCAGAGCGCAGGAGGATAACCTGTCCGTGGGGTAATGCCAGACTTACCAGCTATCACTGGACAGACGCCATACCCACAACATTCCCCCTCTAAACCACCTCCATCCTTTCGCACGGCTGTCAATCTACTCGGGGCGAAGCACCAAACCCATAACGGTATCTTGCAGAAAGACAGTGACATCTGGACTGGGAGGTGTGAGAATCAGAGAACAGTGATATTAAGAATCAGCGTGTGGAGAGGGGACATTCGATGAGGGGCCAGGGATGGGCGTGGTGTGGATACCGTTGGAGGTGATATTGCTTTCGGAGAGGGTGATAATTGTTCAGAGAGAAAGAATTGGTGTGGACGAGGGGCTCGGAGACGTAATTAGTAACAGATCTGAGAAGGGAGCTGTGGCTGGGCGTGACTGTGGAAGTGATGGGGGGGCGGGGGATGTGGATGAGTTCGGAG
The DNA here is from genome assembly GCF_048418815.1 of Hemitrygon akajei. Classification (NCBI taxonomy): domain Eukaryota; kingdom Metazoa; phylum Chordata; class Chondrichthyes; order Myliobatiformes; family Dasyatidae; genus Hemitrygon; species Hemitrygon akajei. The sequence continues at coordinate 2,225,780 of NW_027331945.1, read as the reverse complement.
AGTCTTATGACCGAGGGTCCCGGGAGGGAGCGCCGTGTGTTTGACGGTGGGGATGTCAGAATCAGGTTTAATATCACTGGCGCATATCTAGACATTTATTGTCTTATGGCACTGAGACAGAAAATACAAGGTTATAAAAGAATAAATTACATTGAGAAACATATATTAATATTAATTACGTATTTTTCAATGTATACGTAGTTCATAAAGGGAGGGAAATTATGTGGGCGTACATATGGACTCATTTTCTATTCAGAAATTTGATGGCGTAGGGTAAGAAACTGTATCTGAAATGTTGAATGTGGGTGTTCAGACACCGTTAAGTCCCCCTTGACTGTAGCAATGAGAAGAGTGCGTGTCCTGGGTGATGGGCATACTTAGTGATCGATGCTCTATCTCTGATCATCGCCTGTCGAAGATGCATTTGGTGCGAGAGAGGACAATGCCCGACATCAATTTAGCTGAGACTGCAATTTTCTGTAGCCTTTCCGATCCTGCGCAGTGGCCCCCTGAGGAATGGGTGGAGCGTCGGAGGGTTGATCACTGAGAGTTCAGGGAGGAGTAGCAGTTCTGGGAGATTGACTGTCCACCCGTCTCGTTAACACAGTGAGGGACGCGGAGCACACAGGCTGCCTGCGAACTGCAATGAACCGATCCTGTGGTTGTTCCGGTACTCGCAGCAGAGCAAAGCACAGGAGGCCGAACGGCCCCTAAAATTAGCGCTGGCAATCTGCATGACCATGGTTAATCCTCCCATGTCTCAGCTCCTCTCCTATGCCGGACACCATCGCTCACAGCTCCTCCATCATTTAAGTATGCACCCGTCTCCACTTTAACTAGTGGATGCAGCTGCATGAGAGAACAAATGACCCCGTGCCGCGCTCAAGCCCGAAACTTGTTCCGCTCTAAACCAATGTGAAGTGCCACCCTCGCTATCCATGCCCCTTGTCCAATTTCTGCTGCGTTCTGCAATCATCACTCAACTCCCTCCCCGGCAAATACCTTTCGCCGAATCCCTCCGGTTTCCATCCTCTGCTGACACTCTGCGATCAGACGCGTCCTGTCGGGTTATCTCCCAACTGACCCTTCCGGTCTAGCTCTGTTTTAGACAATAAGACCGTAACATATACGAAAAAAGCTCTAAGCCAGTTGGATCATCGAGTCTGCTCCGATCTCTCTCAGCCCAATCTTGTCTTCTCGTAACCCTTCATGCCCCGATTAATCAAGTATCTATCAATTTCTGCCTTTTATATATCAAATAACCCGGCCTCCACAGATGTCTCCCTAAATATAATGATCCCGATAATCCATCCCTCCCTCCTACACCATTTCTTCAGCCGTACATGCACCTGTCAGATCATCCTATCCTTACCTTCACTGGCGAGTGCACAGGCAGTGGTCTAGATATAACTACATTGAATGTCCTGTTTGTCCGCTTTCTGTCCAGCTCCATAAAATCTCTCTTCAGTGTCTGCTTATTTCCCCGTGTATGTTTTCAGTGGTCAGATGTATCTCGGCTTCTGGTTGCCCACACTCCCGCCGTGAGAATGCCGTGGAGCGATCAGAGACTTCCCTGACCCTGACGCCTCGGAGAAACATACCGTCCAGGTGCCACTGTCGAGTCGACAGAATCTAGCCTCTGTTCCTCTTTTGTATTTCATCTTCCATCACCACCGCAGTCCTCTTCATCTCCCTGTTCTTCCATGCTACCAGAGTGCCAGTCACCAGATCACTGCGACCACCTGCTCCCTACCCTGCAGCAGATGTGTATGTCAGGAACGCAGGAGATATCCCGGAATTCCCACGTCTAACGCACAGAACAACTCCGGAGAGATGCTGCTGACATTAAGTTGCTGCACAAACACTTTTATTTACGGGGTAACGAAGACCAAGTTCAAGCAACAGTTCATCAGTGTAAAGAAATGTCCGTTTCTGTCAATTATTCCATTAATTGATAAACATAATATCTAAGTTCTTCCCGGAGGCAGTCGCAGTGTTTTCCATCTTGACACTATAGAATTGGCGCTCATCAGAGAACATGGCAGCAGGTAGAATAAAACTAGTTTAGAATCCGGGAGTGACAGAGCACGGCAACAGAAGCTTCGGCGAACACAGCTCCCGAACTTCACTTCCTACCGATTACTAAACTCTTCCTCCCTTTTATTTTTCTTTTTTCATTATATCTCCGGTATCGTCAGAAGCACAGCACGTTCGATAATGAATCCCATACCCCAGTGCAAATTTCCATCGGTCAAGTGACCGACGAAGCCGTAGCTTCCTGTGACATGGAGGAAAAGGAAATGCTAGCGGAAATACTGCCGTCCCGAGGGGAACTGGCGGAATTCGCGCTGAGCACTCCTGAGAACAGATCGGGCCTGGTTCCTGCTCGGACTGAGTGGGCAGCACGGCAAAGAGATTTAGCTGATTGCACTCTACATCGGCACGCCCTTCAACACGCTATGAGCAGACAACATCCACGTGCACAGAGATCCTAACTTCTGTGACTGAGACGGAGAAAAGACAGGAGATTGGCACCGAGAGGAAAATTGCTTCAGCCATGCTGAAATGGCGGTGTAGTCTCGACATGAGACCCGCAAATGGCCTAATTCGATTTCTACATCTTATGCTATTAGGGTCGTATGGTCCGAAATGCTAGAAGAACTCAACAGGTCAGACAACATCTATGGAAATTAATAAACGTTCAACGTTTCTGTCCGAGACCTCACAAATTAATTACCGCCTCGTCGAGCACTTCAGATCTGTCAATAAAAGGAAGCAATTTTCAGTGGTCACTCATTTCAATTCCCATCCGCCATTTACGTCCCGGCATGTCTGTTCATGCCTTCTTGTTCTGCCATGAAGTGTCCACTCTCAGAGTGGAAGAGCAACACATCACATTCCGTTTGTGTAGCCTCCAATCCTATGGCATGAATATGAATTTCTCCAACTGATTGTATTTCTCCCTCTCCTCCTCCTCTCCGTCATTTCCCTACTCTGGCCTCTTACTCTTTTCCTCACTCATTATCACTTCCCCCTGATTCCCTCCTACTTCCGGGTTTTGCCATGAGGAACTCTCCCCTCTTGTATCAGATTCCTTCTTTTCCAGAACTTTGCCTTCTGCCCTTATCACTAGCCGGGCACTTGATTTCGTACAATTTTCCCAACCACCTGGTTTCACCTATCAGCTTCTAGCTCGTCCTCCCTCCCCCCATAACAACATACTTATTCTGGAATCCTCCCTCTTACTTTCCGGTGCTGCTGAAGAGTCGCGGCCCGAAAAGTCAACTGTTTATTGACTTCTGACTTGTTGAATTCCTCCAGCTTTTTCTATTTCCTGGTAAACCGGGCTCGCATCTCGTTTCGCATCAGTATGAAGCAAAGCAGATCAATCACCATGTATGATCCTCGAATTGGAACCACCGCATTCATTACATTTTTACCAACAGTGGCAATTGTTTTGCAGATGCACAAAAGTTTCAGCGTTGTTGATAGTGAAGCATTCTCTTCTTTCCAGTCCTCCGTCTCCACCGCCTCTGCTGACACGAACGATAGAGATTTTCCTTGTTTTTCAAAAAAAGTGGCTTCCCTTCCTCTACAACGAACGATGCCCTTACCGCATCTCATCATGTCACGCATGTCTGTTCTTACCCCACCCACTTATCCCTACCAGGAATAGGGTTCCTCTTGTCCTCCCCTACCACCCACCAACCTCAGCGTCCAGCACATAATTATCCGTAACTTCAGACACCTCCAACGGGATCACGGCCCGAGGCAGATCTTTCCCTTAACCCTCCCCTCCATGTTCTGCTTTCCCCAGAGATCGCTCCCTACCGAACTCCTTTATTCATTTGTCCCTCCCCATTGATCTCCCTCCGAGCACTTACTCTTGCAAGCTGATCATGTGCTACACCAGCCCTTGCACTTCCCCCGTCACTACCATTCAGGGCCCTAAACAGCCCCAATGCGACACCTCACCTGTAAGTTTGTTGGAGTCATAAACTGTGGCCTCCGGTATCTCGGTGAGACCCGACGTAGTCTTGGAAACCGTTTCGACGAGCACCTACGCTCTGTCCACCAGAAGAAGCGGGATCTCCCAGTGGCCACCCATCTTAACCCCACTTCCCATTCGCATTCTGATATGTCAATCCGTAGTCTGCTCTTCTGTCGGGATTGGGCCGCACTCTGTTTGGAGGAACAACACCTTATATTCCATCTGGGTAGCTTCCAATAGACGATACGCAATAGGTGCAGGAGTAGGCCATTCGGCCCTTCGAGCCAGCACCGCCATTCAATGTTTTCATGGCTGATCATCCACAATCAGTAACCCGTTCCTGCCTTCACCCCATATTCCTTGATTCCGCTATCTTTAATAGCTCTATCTAACTCTTTCTAGAAAGCATTCAGAGAATTGGCCTCCACTGCCTTCTGAGACAGAGCATTCCATAGATCCACAACTCTCTGCGTGAAAAAGTTTTTCCCTCAACTCTGTTCTAAAAGGCCTACCTCTTATTCTTAAATTGTGGCCTCTGTTTACGGACTCCCCCAACATCGGGAACATGTTTCCTGTCGGACACTCCCTTCTCCAGCCTTATATCTCTTTCACCACTCAGCTTCCCAAATGTTCAATTCATCCCTCCCACTTCCTCTTTCTGCTTGTGACGCCAGTTTTTTTTCCCCCAACCAGTGTCTCGTTTCTACACTCTCCGATGACTGCCAGTTCGGTAGTGTGAAGATGGATAACTCTGCGAGCGCCTCTCGACTGAGAAGAACTAAGGTATTTTGTTTATTAATTAATTGAATAATTGACGTGAGCGGATATTTCGCTGCGCTGATGATCTGCTCTCTGAACTTGGACTGCGTTACCCCATAAATAAACGTGTTGGTGCCGCAACTTAATATCATCAGTAGCTATCACGATTGGTAAAATATGTATTCCGAATCGTTGTAATTACTGTCATCTAATCCGGTAATGGAGAAATAAAGAAATTCGGCTACATTTACCGACCACAGGACGATGAACGTACCGGAGATGGTGAGAAGTAAGATCACAGACCTCCTCCTGCTCTCCATCTCGGTGTCACTATGGTTCTCGGCATTGCTGTGACCCCGCAGCCCCTTAAGGACACGACTAGTCATTAAAATGTGTCTGACTGTCAGTGCGTTGAACAGCAGTATTAACGAGAAAGGGAGTAATGGCGTTAGAAAGGTAGAAATCATATTAATCATATCCCGGCTTAATAATACAGTCCCAGGGTATACTGTCAATCACTTTCGCAGGATTATATTTAAAGAAGAAGGGCACATTTTTAAAACAGCACAGAACGCCGGTTGTTGTCAGAACCACAGCCGCAGTTTTCCCGGTGCAATACTTTGCTTTCCACTTCTGACAGCAGATGGCGACAAACCGATCAAACGTAAAAGTGACGGTGAACCAGGCAGAACAGTCCGTAGCAGCCTCTCCCAGGGCAGAGAGCACACTGCAAACGGGGGTGATATCAAGAAAAGTACCGGGGAAGTAATAATAACTGATTCGCCACAATATGACCTCAGCGATGATGGTTTGTAGATCCGCCGTTGCCATGGCCACCAGGTAGCGAGTGGTGCAGGTGGAGAGGCCGCATTTTCCCCGGGACAGGATCACCATTGCCACTACATTTACTGGAGGAACAGAAAAAAAAGACGAGTGAATTACTGCTTCGCCGCTCCGTGGGTCTCCACGCACAACAAAGCTGGAAATTGAGAACAGTCAAACTGAGTAAACAGCTTAATTCTGGAGGATTCAAAGGTGCAAAGCGGGAGTCGGAGATCCCTCAAACGCTTTTATACTGGGTGAAAGGGTATGGTACTCGGTACTGGAACAGGAGCAAGGTTCGGGAAGAGGGCATTGCTAACTGAACACCGAAAGCGATTTGTAGAAATCAACTTGAATCTGCCACCATCAGGATCTTCTCAGCGATCATCATTGCCCCGTTCCTATCACATAAGTTCTGGAATCTCCCCACGCAGTTAAACCCCGCTTCCTCCGCTCCAGTCTATTTACAAATTTCCGAGAAAATTTATTTCTCCCGTTCGTATGTCTTCGGCGCCACCTCAACTCCCGTTTGCCTTTTGCGTCCAGCAGCTTCGCTTGTCTCCCTTATTTTAAATTTTGCAACTGCGCATGACCGCAGTTCCTTTACACCACGTTATGGTATCCGATCAGAAATTTTCAAATTTCGCCTGTTAACATTTTACCTTGTCCGCCGAATGTTTCGGGTATTCTGGAATTCAGTGCTCAAAACATCTGATTTCCAAGGAAGAACAACATTGATCTTTCAAAAAATGTTTCCTTTTCTGGGATTGCTCGAAGCCACTGCAACATTATTCTAAATGCGTTGATGCTTATTGTTCCAGAGCGGAGTATCGCAAGAAACTTATCTGGTCTGATCTCCATCGTGCATCTCTGGGTTAGCTCGTAACCCTCTCTTCAATCAGGGTATGGAAGCAAACCGTGGTACACGAAACTGCACACAGACCATTATATCGATTTTCAAAACTCCCGATGGTTCGGAGATTAACTCACAAGTGCTGTCTGACTCTCACCCTCTCGCCTGAATCTCACCGGCGATCCGCTTCCAGCATCGCCTGTAAACCTGCAGCAATTTCGTGAATTTAAAATATGCTACACTGTTGAAATGGAATAACACCAAGAGCCCCGAAACGGTTCCGAGCCCGCTGCAGTATCCGAGTTTACTCTGAGAACGGCTTTGCATTGAAAAGTCAAAACTGCCTGCCATGATTTCACAACATGAATCCATCTCCCCCATCTTCACTCTACATCCGTTTTAATTGCGAGCTTAGTTTCAGCCTAGGCCACTGATTAAACTGCAAGGGCACTTCTGACCGAGCGGAGAGCTTTGTCACAATGTCTGCATCGCCCTCACTGATACACCGGCAACACAATGCTGTCGGTAACAGAACAAGTCCAAAGACCACTCACACAGAACTGCAAATGTTAGCTCACCTGTGTTCTTACCAGGAACACCAATAACGGCAATGAGCATGTAATATATCTTTCTCACACGGTAAAATGTTTCACGTATTCTGTATGAGATTCAGTCTGTCTTCCAGCCGCTCACGATATCACTGAAGAAACTCTGAGCTGATGAATCTCCACATTCATTCATTTATACCTGCTCCAGGACGCTGAATATTCAATACTACACAAGGCTGACGTGTCTTCCAACAGCTGGGGTGAAAATAAACATCATGTAATTAAAGTAAAATCCCAGTTGTGATCAGGTATGGATAGTTTGACAGGAAATTACACAATCTCAAAGGAGAAGACATGACGATTGGAGAAGTCAGTGAATGTTGTTGCAAAACGCTCTCAGTCTCATCTCTCGGTTTCATGATTATAATCTTCGATCTTGTCCATTCCCAAGCTCCAGGGAATTTTTCATATGGACTAATGATCTCCTGTTATTGGGCAGCTCAGTTTCACTCTGGGAATGTTTGTTCGTAAGGTGAAATAGTGAAGAGTTTTAAACTAATATAGCATCCAGACTTAAGAAGATACTGAACGCATTGAACCCGTTAGTTAATTTAAATGCCACCTTTCACTGTGTCCAGAAAGACTTGCTACCGGATTCGAATAAGGTCCAAGTGCAGAGTGAGAGACACTGAAAGTCAGGTCGATAGTCAACTGACATTAATACGAACAGTGCTAAAGGGAAAATAAATAATAAACGCTGGGCCGAACAGGGCCGTTAACTGACGCTCTCAAAAGGAGTTGATTTGTAAGTCCAATAGCTCAGGGAAGGCCGAAAGCAAAACAGCGGCGACACTTTGCTATGCTCTGTCCAAGTCTGGACAAGCACTACGACGGCAAGTATGAAGTTAAATACTATCATGATTAAATTTAAAAAAAGCTGAAACGTGCAAATTTGCAAGCGTAATTGCCCTCTCCACTGCGCTGCCGAATCCGTGGCTTTGAAAGGACTTTCCGGTAGAAAGTGATTCGTTTGTTAGTTCTGGAAAGAAATTGATCAGTTTGCCAGACGGCCATTGAAGGACAGGCAGGGGTTAACAATGAGGTGCTTGGTGATTACCTTCCGTGGATGAGTAGGGCTGGGATACTCACAATCAGTGATGGGGCTCCCGAGAGGGCTGATGTAGAGATAAACAAGTAACTTGAAGTTCCAACATCAATGGCGGTAATCAAGCAGGTTGATAACGTGATGTTCAACACATTCCGAATACCTGCCTTCACGGACGGGAAAATTGATGATGCAATAATATTGGTCTGACTGGAGTACCATAGCGAAAGGTGTTGACTTTCTCCGGTTAAATCTGATGGAAGAGAATGTCTCAGCAATTGAGTTGCATACCTGCCGACTTAGGCTACTGCGATTTCAGTGTTCACAGTAATGTCTCCACTGTTTTGGAGAACAAAACATTGCCGCAGTATTTATGTACTCGGACTGTGGAATACTTGCGCGCGCGGCCCACGTGATTAATACTGAGCTCCGTCTTTTATCACACTTGAATGTTTCATCCACTGATATTCTGACTGCTTTTCTCTGTATCTGGCCTTCTCCACCGCCATCGTGAGAAGGAAAATAAACCAGAAGACGTCGTCCCATCCTCCAAGTGAGCGCCTTGCAACGATCGGTAAGGAGGTGTCGCTTTCCTTCTTTCACCTGGCGAACTGCCCACTTGCCAAGATCTAATGTGATTGCTGAAACAAAGCGGTCTCGCTTTAACATGCATCGACTCCCCGACCTCTTTTGCAATAACGTTAATTACTCTCGCTTAAAGACACATGCAGACACACACAGAAACACACACGCGCGCGCGTGCACACACATAAATTCGCGTGTGGTGAAATCCAATACATCTCTTGATTTTTAATCGTTGAACTTGAATTAGTTTTACACATTCAGCAACAATTGCGAACAAAACCTTACGTTAAAGGCCGCCCTTGTTTCACAGAATCCAAATGCAATACACAAGGACTTAATGCACAGACACACCGATTCACTTTCAACCGGACTTTCAAGCTCGGCATATTCCTTGAGATCCCTTTTCTTGCGAGTATACTCAAATAAATCCAGTTCCCATAATTGAATTAATGACAGCTTTCTGACCAAGAAACCAGACAGACACAAACAAAATTATAGACAATAGACAATAGACAATAGGTGCAGAAGTAGACCATTCGGCCCTTCGAGCCTGCACCGCCATTTTGAGATCATGGCTGATCAATTACTATCAATACCCGGATCCTCCCTTGTCCCCATATCCTTTGATTCCCCTATCCATAAGATACCTATCTAGCTCCTTCTTGAAAGCATCCAGAGAATTGGCTTCCGAGGCAGTGCATTCCAAACCCCCACAACTCTCTGGGAGAAAATGTCGATGGTGCTACTACTACTACCATTATTATTATTGTTATTATTATTATTATTATTATTATTATTATTATTATTATTATTATTATTATTATTATTATTATTATTATTATTATCATCAAAACAACAAAAACAACACTATATTATCATCATTGAAAATAAAATAACCAATGGAATAGCATTGTCCTCCATGGAAAAAACGACTCACCATCTGAGCAGGCGAGATATCCACAAGGAAGCGTAGGAAGCCTGGCTCAAAGTTGGAAAATACTTCTCAGAAACAGGGCAGTTCCTCGTGGCAGTACAGGACCAGAATGTTAACACAGAATATTGCCTGAAGTGCACAACAAAATATCATAAATGTCGAAAATGCCAAGAAAGAGTAGACACAATACCACGCATTGCAGGATCCTGCAACAGTTTAACTCAGTACTATAACTTATATAGGTACAATCACGTGGTAAACATCCATTAGCAAAATCTTGAGTTAAAATGCAATCTGAGAAATGAAATCACACCTACCAGTAGGTAACAGCCTGATTCAGTTTTAGAGGCAAATTACCACAAATTATAGGACAATCTCTAATAACTGATCAGTCACAATAATTCAGCACAAACGAGCAAGAACAGTCTGATAAACATATACAGGCATTCCAGTATACTTACTTTACTAAACCATTAATGGAAAAACAACAGAAATACGCTGCATTTAAAGAAGAAATTGAAAGTCTTCGGAACATGTACGGGGTGCACATTGTCCGTTAGCAGTATCTCCTACTGATATCATCCCAAAGGCACCGGACAATAGCATTAAACAATTATGGATACGCAATAATATCTATGTAAGTTTCCGAAAGGCACAATACGAAACATCACTAAATACTACGAAAATTCTCAGCAATTAACAAATGAGCATGTTTGGCTATGCCGCACCTCAGTTTTTAACAGCTTGATCAGAGGAAAAAAAAACCAATAACCGCAACAACAACAACAACGACAACAACAACAACAACAACAACAACAACAACAACAACAACAACAACAACAACAACAATAATAATAATAATAATAATAATAATAATAATAATAATATGATAATTGAGCCACTAACATAGAAAACCACAATATTCTTACAGAAGAGAAGAAAAGATGCCACTCTCCAATTTATTGAAACGGACGAAAAAGAGTGTATCAAGTCAGAAACAATCAAATTAATTATCCCGTGGCAGAAGTGCTAAACGTTGACGAATTGAAATTTCCCACAACTTCATCAGTAAAGCTAAAGCTATTATTTCAAACAGTGGAACAACTACTTCAAGATTTAAATATTTTAGACTAGATAAGTGCAAAATATTAAACACAAAGCACGGTACAATAGAGGGAGTAGAATATTAAACAGAATAGCCTCGGTGAAACATGATAAAACAGAACCGATGAATAGATTTGAAATATATGAGTCTCTGCGATAGCAAAAAGCAAAGAAAATAGATCATCGTGCGGTCAAAGGAAATATTTTGACAAAATACAGTTCAAGGCTTAAGGAAATCGGTCAATTAGATCTCAATAGTACAAATATAACAGAGGACATAGACACGTTTGCTATGCCAATGTTCGTGCGAAATATCTTAGCTACTGCGAAATGATTATGCGTGGCTCTGCCCGTACCTTGCGCTGTACCAGACTGATCTGAGAAAAAAATATAATAGTACAAATTAACGTGTTCTTTTGTCATAACGTATGGAGCGGAAACCAATCATGAACATTTAAAAAGCAAAATAAAATAAATAACAAACAGGAGAAAAAAAAGCTTCTGTACGCTCGAATTGCGCTTCGATTAACACAACCCGAGGCAGGAGGAAGAGCAGACATATAACAAATGCACAACGGTCAGATAAAAGTGCCAGCGATATATATTTTCATCTGAAAAAGAGGATTCAGCACTTCAAAGGAACAAATGCAATTCTGAGAGAAAGTAGTACTTGCAAAAAGCACAACCCAGAAACGGAATGAAGAATTGATCACTACAGAAGGAGAAGTCAATCAATGGAAGAGCATGACTCTCCATGGAAGATTTCACAGCGATCTGAGCAGAGTAGGTGTAAACAAGGAATCGTCGAGCGCCTGTCTCAGAGTGGAGACCGTGTCCCAGAAACCCAAGGCTTCCTTGTGGTAATAGAGGACCAGGTTGTTAACACAAAAAAAATCAAAACTGCAGCATGAGTCTAACAGACTGAAGGCGATGAATATAGAAAACGCCGACGTAAACCAGAAACAATCCTACACATTGTAGGATCCTGTAGCAGTTTAACACAATCAGATTAATTACACATGCACTATTGTGTCAAACATCGTTCACCAAAATCTTTCTTTAAAACAGAAACTAGTAAAAGAAATCAAACTTACTCTAAAAAAACCTGACCCAGATTTAGGGTCAGAGTCCCACAAATTCTATTATGATCAATGCGTTATTACCGATGAGAAAATCCCCATAACCGATCTAATATAATAATTCCTGATAAACAAGCAGGATTAGTTTTACCACCACATTTCTGTTACCAAGTTTTCCACAGTTGAGCAAGCAAAATCAGCATGCGGACGTATCCAAGAAAGCTGAAATGGAGCAGGTTATGACAAGTGACAACCTTGTGTTGCATTCTATGTGTTTAGGTTTGAAACATATGTTGCTACGCATTCGATAGAGTAATTGTTTGTATCCGTCATTCGTCGTCGTCGTCGTCGTTGTTGAAGTTATTGTAGTTACTGTCGTTGTCGTTGTTGTTGTTATTGTCCCTGCCTAATTACTTCACGTCTATATTTCCGCTGCGGATCCCCTTAGTTTCAGTAGTGTTGGTTTGTGTTGCTGACCTGTCATGTCACTGAGATTTCCGAATAATTGCGGTTTTGCGTTTCTTTGAGTTCGCGTTTGGAATAATATTGCTCCAGGAATTTCTTATATGAAGTAAAACCATTCCATCTCGCCTTCGTCTCTCTTATTAAAAGTCTTTGCAGGTCTTCACTGAACCCAGTAGACTTCTGATTAGAAACAGCGATCTATTCCTTCCTGAGGAAACGTGTACATATTTCCACCATTCGTGCAGAGTCTCAGCTAGACTGGTGCTCCTCTTCCAAAGGAGTTTAGTGCGGACCATTCGAGAATGGCGTTTACAATTATCACCCACGCTGCAAGTTCAACCGAACTGTGAAGTTACTTTCTTATTGAACGTCCTCCCAGAAAGTGTGTTCGGGTTCTGACTGTTGCACACCACTAATACTGCAACACAAATTCATCTTGTTTTCTTTCATTCCCAGTGTTCCTGAAGGCTCATGGGTCGTTGCAGCTCTCCAAGGCGAGGCCAGACCAGCCGAGAATTTCAGTATTTTTTCCAACTATTTTAAAAATGGCAAACGAGCTCCCTGCAGCACTTGCGCTGCGACTTCGTTCCCAATCTCACAACCCTCTAAGTGAAGAGATTTCTACTCATGTTCCCATGAACTTTTACCTTTTACCCTTTACCCACGACTTCCTGTTGTAGTTCCGTCCAGCCTCATTGGTCAAAAACCTGCTTGCATTTACCATATCTATTCCCCTCACAATTTTTGAATACATCCCTCAAACCTCTCCTCATCTTCTGCCGTGCAAGGGATAAAGCCCGGTCCTATTCACTATTTCCTTACAACACTTGTCCTCCAGACCCCGAAGAGTCCGTGTATATTGTCTCTATACTCTTTGAAAAGTACTTGCGTTCTTTTTCCCGTAGGTAGGTGAACAAAATTCACACCATACTTAAAATTAAGCCTCACTACCGTCCTGTACAACTTAGTTACGACCCCATCTGACAGTGACGCCACTGTTAATAAATTAATAAGTAGTATCCCCGGTTCCCTTTTTTCTAGCGCACACGTCAGTGTTCCGCTCTTCACTGTTTCAGACCTATCTTGTTTCGGTCTACTGAAGTGGAACATATCGTACTTGTCTGCATTAAATTTAATCTGCCATTTCTCAGTTCATTTCCCATCAGGCTCTGACAGACATCCTCGCTATCAACTACACCACCAATATTAGGCACCCGCAATTATGCTGATGCCGTTGACCATATTATCATCCAGGTCGCTGATAAAGATAACAAATACCAGACCCACCAGATATCCGTGCGGTACCCCCCATGTCACAGACCTCCAGTCAGAGGCAACCTTCTAAAGGCACTCGCTGGTTCCTCCCATAAATCCAAAGCATAATCCATTATACAACCTCCTCTTAAATACTGAGCAAATTCTTAAACACCCTGCCCCAATTGTTTCATTCCTAACGTATCCGTAGAAACCTTTTGGACTCTCCTTCTCCTTGTCTGCAGTCTATTTTTAACACTCTTGTTTTTTTTTCTGAAGTGTTCCACTTTACATTTTATACAATTAAGGACCGTATATGCTCCTATCTGCCTGTAACTGCTATGCACCGCCTGCTTTTTCTTTCAACCAGTTCCACAAAATCCCTTGATTATCAAGGTACTCTAAACCTGTTATCAATACATTTTATTCTGACGGGCATATAGCAGCTTCCTACTCTCAAAATCCTACTTTTCGAAGTCTCCCACTAACCAAGAAAACAGCCTGTCTCAGTCGACACTTGCCAGATCCTTTCTCATGCCAGCCATGCTGGTCTTTCCGCAAGTCAGAGTCTCACCCCGCGGACCAGATCTATTTTTTTGCCCATATTTAATTTGGAACTAATGATACTGTCATCACTTGGTATAATATGTTTTACGAATTTCTGTCACGAGCCCGATCTCATTCCATACTTGCAGATCAAGTAATGCCCACTCTCGTGGGCACTTCTACGTGTTCATTAAAGAAATTTTCCTGAATGTATTTGAAAAACTCTTCCCGATATCGTCATTTTTCTGAAGTTCAAAGTAAAACATACATATCAGAGTACGTATCACCATATACAATCCTGAGATTATTTTTCCTGCGGGCATACTTAGCAAAATCGATAGGAAATAACCATAAACAGTACAAATGAACGCAAACAGTGCCAATACAAATATAAATAAATATCTGTATATGAGAGTCCCAGTCGATATGTAGAAAGTCAAAGTTGCCTGCTTTAATCAATCTTATATTTCTTGCAATAGTCTGTCCGTGAATGTTTTCCTCTAAACACCGGGTACTGTTAGGTGTTCTGTAATATAGCTCCATTAAACTGGTCAATATGATTCACAGTTCCACACATCACTAGGCAGTTTTTTTTCCAGTCCGTCCCGACTGAGTACTGTCATGATATTTTCCGGGACTAGCAACGCCACACTTGCCTCATTAATCTCTCACGTTCTGTCACGTATAGAGGAAGGGAACTTTAAAAAAAACAATTTCCCCTCCTGCAACCAAGTCTCACTAATCGTTACAATATTTTCATTTCATGCGTTGATTCATTACCCGAGCTGATGAGTCTTTCCTGCTATATTTCTGGGATTGCAATATACGCTGCTATACACATTTGCCTCGCAAAAACCAACACTGTCTCCGCTGTGATAGTTGAAAACGGGTAACACAGGCCCAAAGGGCTCAGGTTAAGCTGTATAAGCCAATTCCTTGTGTAGTGGATACAATAGACTGTTGAAGCGTTGAATAATTCCAACCATTCCACCGAGCTCAAGGGACGATGGAGAAGGGAGATCATCGATGGTTTATTCTCCACTTTGGAGCCTGGCGCCCAAGTAAGGGAGCAAGGACATTAGTCGCACCATGATTAATCATTTGAATTCTATTTGATGTCTTAGCAACACAGCCTCTCCAATGCCTATTCTGATAGTCGCACTACCATCTCCTGCAACTCTCTTTTAACATTCAAACCCGCCCGGTGCAGCACTAAAAATTCTTCCCAGTAGGATATCAGTTCCATTCAAGTTCAGGTGCAAACCCTATCCTCTCTACAGGTCATGATTTCCTTGGAAGAGAGAGATCAAAGATCCAAAAATATGTCGCCTTCCCTCCTGCACAACGTTCTTAATCCCGTGTTAAGCAGCATATACTTCCTATTTCAGGCTCCACTAGCACGTGGTAGCAATCCTGAGATTGCAACCCTGGATGACGTGCTCTTAAACTTAGCACCTAATACTCTGAACCAATTTTGCAGAACTTCGTTACAATTCCTACCTATGTCATTGGTAGCCAAATGTACCACAGCCTGTGACTGTTTAATCTCAAGTTTAAGAATGCTGAGGGCTCGTCGGCTATACCCCGCAAAGTGTCAGCCTGGGGTTAACATAACATCCTGGAATCTCCTGCTCGTCCACAGAACACTTATCATATCAGTTGAGATGAAGATTTGTCCGCTGGTAATCTAGAAAATCCCAAGCGAGTGGTCAAAGCTTATCAAGGAATATTTTGAATTGCTGATTTTTCCTTTCGATTTGAGAAATGACCTTCGCTCATTTCTATATTCTATATGTAACCTCTACAGTATTCGCTCACACAAGAAGCCTGATGACAACTGAATGGAGTTGCCAGTGCTGGTACTCAATTCCATTCAATGTTTACTTTTAAGTGGACAAATATGAAGATAGAGATGTTAAAAAGTGCCCATATGCGGGAAATTTATTAAGTGAGTAGTTGGCGATACATCTCTGGAAAACGAAGTGTAAGTCGTTCTTTCCCTCCACAAGCCTGCTGACCACTGATGAAGGAAACGTGTAGCAGACATGATCAGTGCCATGTGATACCACGGCAGCCGGTGTTAAACGGTCATATGAGCTGCTGGTGCATATCACAAGTCCTGGTTATGTGACTGCTGACGCTAAGGAACAATATCAGAAGACTATCAATAATGGCTGCGTTCCCCATCTTGCAGACAATGCTAACAATAGGGCAAAGATAAATTACTCCTGTAGAAAGCAAATGCCGAGAACAGTCATGGTGATAGAGTCATTGCCCACGATACACGTCACGGCAAATAATGATGACGATGGGTGGTTCTATCGGTAAGAAATTTGATGTGAGCCCCCTGTGGCAGTTCAAAGTACTTCACGGTGATTGGTGTCAGTGTCACCGGATGTCACTGACCAAAACCATATGAGAGAAGAACAGAATTAGACCATTCGGCTCATCGACTCTGCTCTGCCATTCCATCACCGCATTCTCCTGCCTTCTCTCTATAACCTTGGACTCCTTAATAACCGATATTTTTGGTTTTATATAACCAATAGATTGGCCTCTACAGCCCTCAAGTCCTAAAAAAATCAATCTTATACGATCGCCCTCTGCTTCTAACTTGAAGCAAGTTATATATGGCCAATTATGTTGCCAATTTACCCTGTATTCCATGCGAACTAACTATTCAGAGCAGGCTGAATGGCATACCGCGATGCCTATTCGTGGTGAACTCTGGTGATTTCCAACGCAGAAGCAACTTGCTTGTGTGGACTCTGCGTGTGCTACTTGTCCTTCCTACCGAGCCGTTTTGATACTGCTTCAACTTCCGGAAAATTGGTCGGTAAGTTTGACGTCTGTAGTAGGTACATTATTGGAAGGAATACTAAGAGATCTAGGAAGAGATCTGACTAAGAGATCTGCAAGTATTTGCATAGTCAGGAACTTACTAGGGAGAGTCAACACGGCTTTGTGCGTGGTAGGTCAAGTTTAACAAATCTATTGGAGGTGTTCGAGGAAGTTACAAGGTAAGTGGGTGATGGGAAGGCAGTGGATGTTGTCTACATGGTCTTCAGTAAGGTCCGTGACAAGGTCCCGCATGGGAGGTTAGTTAGGAAGATTCAGTCGCTAGGATACGTGGTGAGGCAGTAAATTGGATGAGACATTGTCTCAACGGAAGAAGCCAGAGTGTGGTAGTGGAGGATTACTTCTCTGAGTGGAGGCCTGTGACTAGTGGTGTGCCACAGGGATCAATGCTGAGTCCATTGTTATTTGTCATCTATAACAATGATCTGGATGATAATGTGGCAAATTGGATCAGCAAATTTGCTGATGATACAAAGATTGGAGGTGTAGTGGACAGTGAGGAATGTTTTCAAAGCTTGCAGAGGGATCTAGACCGGCTGGAAAAATGGGCTGAAAAATGTCAGATGAAGCTTAATACAGACGAGCGTGAGGTATTGCACTTCGGAAGGAGAAGCCAAGGTAGAACATATAAGGTAAATGGTAGGGCACTGAGGAGTGCAGTAGAACAGAGGGATCTAGGAACACAGTCACAAAATTCCGTAAAAGTTGCGTCACAGTTAGATAGGGTAGTAAAGAGAGATTTTTGTAAATTGGCCTTTTTAAATTAAAGTATTGAGAATAAGAGTCAGAATGTTACAGTGAGGTTTTATAAGGCATTGGGGAGGCCGGATTTTTAGAATTGTGTGCAGTTTTGGTCAGCGAATTACAGGAAGGATATTGATAAGGTTGAACGAGTGCAGAGAAGGTTTACAAGGATGTTGCTAGGACCTGAACATTTGAGTTACAGAGAAAGGTTGAATAGGTTAGGACTTTATTCCCTGAGGCATAGAAGAATGAGGTGAGAATTGATAGAGCTATATAAACTTAGACTGGGTACTGATGGAGTGAATGCAAGCAGGATTTTTTCCACTGAGTCTGAAGGAGAAAAAATAACAGAGGACATGGATAAGGGTCAAGGGGGAAAAGTTTAAAGGGAACACTATGGGGGGGCTTCTTCACACAGACAGTGGTTGGAGTATGGAATGAGCTGCCAGATGAAGTGGTAAATGCGGGGTCACTTTTAATACTTAAGGAAAACCTGGACAGGTACATGGATGAGAGGTGTATAGAGGGATATAGACCAGGCGCAGGTCAGTGCGACAAGGCGAAAAATGGTTCAGCACTGCCAAGAAGGGCCAAAGGGCCTGTTTCTGTGCTGTAATGCTCTATGGTTCTCGGTTCTGTTAGGGCAGTTGCCGGACTCCCTGTAGCCACTGGCTGATCAGGGCGCGCACACGGCCTGTGCATATCAATATCATACAGTAACACAAATCCATCAACTTCCATCTGATGGACTAACCCAACACCCCTCTGATGGTGGGTTACCACTGCCTCTCCACACATGACCCTCACTTCACATGGGCTTCCGCTTCGCTGCTGAGTTGTTGATTCTCTTCCTGGACCGCCGGTCAGCGAGCACAGTCGCCTTTATCCGGTAAAACACCGAAGACGAATGAAACCCTCGATCTCAGCAAGCTCCCACAGGAACATCACGACGTAGCTATCGCATTCAGAAAATGGAAATCCAGCACCTTGCCTTCTCTCGGCCAACACGTCGCGCTATGGACCTCCTTGTTGGTATTCCCTCTCCCCGATGTCGTCTGCTCGATCTCACCCCTCATCAGACCCATGGCATGAATGACTACTCAATCAACGCTATACAGTACAGCTTTATTCGCCCATTCCAGTCCCCAGCCAGCGCCGGAACGGATGTAAAACATTCAAAATTGTCGAGCCTTCACTAGTCCAGATCTACTGCATGCGTACAATGGATCTGCATCTGCCAGGTGATGAGTGGCAGACGGCGACCTGAACGCCCACTGTTCACTACTGATTGTGCCTTTCAGACTTTGTAACAGTCCGGCCGTTTTCCAAACCTTCAAGAACCAGATACTCCTCGCTTCAGTCAGATTTTCCTCTTTTTTTATAATCCACTGACGGACGGTCGTTCAGTAAGAGCAAATCAGCAGGTGTACAAGTTAGTGCGCTGTCATTCCGACTCTAACCCTTCAACATGGTCGATTTACTTTCTCTAGGCCGGGTTAGCTCAATATTTACACACCTTCTCTGCAAAGGGTGTGTCACCTTTTACTATCTTCTTGGTTACCAATCCCTGACATTCTCTGCGGAGGAGTCCACGTTGTTAAACGTTCTGGTGCTCCACTGCACGGAGGACCATTCTAGCTGTCAACCGGACCTACTGCGGCCAAACCTAGGCACCAGCCAGACTACTCAGGACTGGGGAGCATGTCTGAATGTCCACAAGCTGAATTCTGTACATAGATGAGAATTTCAAAATATGGATGTCTTAGGAATGTATTTCTGTTAATGGCGAGTTTACGGTGGAACATCATCACTTTGATCAGTTAAGGCCGCAGAAACAACAACATTATCGGTAGGGTGGATGATAGTCAGTAGGATTAGTGATGATGCTGTCAGACTTGCCAGCAATGATGTTATCATTTCAGCTCAGTGACGGTTCAAGAGAATCAGTAATAACATCAGCGTGGTCGGTGACGTGTTAGTAAAATGCTGGCCATTCTGCATAATATAACGGATGTGTCTCCATGAACTATAAACCAGGCAATTAATCATTCTGACTTTTCAGCATTACATTCAACATGTCTCCTTTATATACCCTGTCGGCCAATCTAAATCTAGGTATTGGCTCTCCAGTAACTCAAACTGATGACCGCGAGTTTGCCTGGTGGTGAGTTTCTGCATATTCATTCGGCTGTGTTTCACATTACTGTCCATCTGCAGAGACCGCTTTATTCTGTTCCTTGCAATGTCTTGTCTCATTCGAGAAATATTTACAAATTATTTCAAAATCATTTAATGAAATAAAACTGTCTTATTTTATTTTACACAAACATATAACTGATCGTATTTTGCAGTTCTGCAAGTGCAGAAATATAATGGGTTAACTGCATCTCAGCTTGACAGTAATTGATTAGTCATGGGAAATAATTCTCCCTTGTTGTTTTCACACTGTCCGATTGAAAAGAAGACCCATGTACATTCATTCGCAGCATTCAGCACATTTTTGCTGAATGGTTAAGTATGTTAAACGTATGTTTACGTATACGCAAAGTACTTTGACAATTATATTTACTATTTTATTTCTGGTATGAGACATCAGAGAAAAACACATCGGTTGTGTAAAGGTGTAAGTGATGAAAGCTCGCATTCTTATTATCCACGGTGGTTTCCATTATCTGAACCTATGGAAGACATTCCGGACACCCATGGAACGATGTCTGGGTTTATTGTCATGTGAATGGTTAAATAAGAGTGTAACAAGACAGACAAATAAAAGTCGCCGAATTTCATTTTGATAAATGAAAATAAAACATGGCCGGACCTCAAAATATAAACGCAGCCCAATGTGATAATTTTAAAAAATGAATTAATATCTCACCTTAAACATCGGTCACAACTGATATCAGTGTAAAATCAACAACAGCCGAGGCTCAATGTGTTTCTGTTCCACTGATGCTTCGGTCACTCGTTGGTACATTGACCGATAATCTGGGACTGTCTCTTCAGTATGCTTTTCTCCAGACGCAGACCATCTCACATTTACACGTGCTCAATTGTATCCGCCATTTCTCAACCCATTTCCAAGATAGTCAAGGTCACGCTTAAGCTTGTATAACCTTCCTGGTTCTACAGGACGCCCCCAATTTTGGAGCCGTCCGCATTGTTTCTGATCCAACTGTCAACATTGACAACAAAATCGTTGTTATAGGTGATAAATTTAAAAAAAGCCTGACAACAATCCCTACGGCACAATTGTCACAGAAAAAAAAATACTCAGCCATCCACTCTCTGCCAATCAGGCGTTGGATCCAAATCAGCAGCTTTGGATTTTCAGCACACAATTTCAGTCCGTGTATAATGTGTTGCATTTTATAGTATTTAATTCCGCTTCCTTGGCAAATGAAGGAATTTGCCAAGCCTGGAACTTGATAGATGACAGATTTTAATTTCTACTTCTATTCAAACCGAATATGGAAGAGGAAATTGTGGTAGAACTCTGGCAGCTTTGGCTAATGTCTTTAAAATTAAATTGACTACACCGCACGTCACGGGTCTGTGGGACGGTCCATGTGCGTGCGCAGGAAGAGAATATTCAGCGATCGGTCCACAAACCACAGCTAATATCGGGTGGACTCGTAAGTTTTAATTATCAAGGATCCCTGGAATATTGCTGTCGATCTCTTTTACGTGTTCAGACGAACATGCGTACAGCATGTTTTATTGTGGTACGTCTTCAGCTTTACTGTGATTTCCGTCATTCAAATGATTCGAAATGACCAGAACGAGCGTAGGAAAAAATGATCCAATCTCACCCTTCAATAAAGTGTACTGTACTTCAAATGCCGAACTCATTTCCCGCCCTCACTGTCAGAAGTGAATCTGCTCGGCCGAATATCTGAAAATAAATCTGTTTGAAGGTGATTGCCCATGTTTATTGTACAGGATGATTGCCTATGTTAGAAGAAACACGGATCAGAGAATGTCCCATTTCAGCATCGGATGTCAGGTGTCATGGAAATTAGATTAGCAGAGTTCATATTTTAATTTGTTTAAAAGCCAATAACTTGTAACATCCCCGGGGGAGACGACTTTATGACAGAGTGATAAAAACACTTCAATGTCAGTGTTTGTGCAGCTCTATGTGACTCACGTGGAAACCAACTAATTGCCTCAGTGGAATTACTCTGAATTGCATATAACTCCGTAAATCCGATCACCGGTCCATATGAATAGTTGGAACACTGCTTTGACGGAGTATGGGATATCCAGCCAATTACTACTTCGCGAGCGTTTTCTATCCTGCAATTGTAGCGATCGGTATCCCTGGTCAGGTACTGAATCTGGTCACTATATGCATGGTGCCATTGTCTTGCTTGCTGATGTTCCGCTGCGCGGTTTGGCCCTTTTACGGAGCACAGATGCTACCTTCGTCCGAAATGTGTTTCTAGAATGGAAAATTCAAGCGTCTGTTAGACTTGTTATTCAGTTTCCATATTTTTAAATGTTTTTTTTTCGTTTGTCAATTACGTTGCTGCCAATATTGCTACTGTTTCATGATTTCAACTTGCTCGGCTTTCTGAACCGGTATGAAGCTTTTCTCAACTGCCCTGAAGTCAGGTCTGTTCTTCCATAAGCTACTAAATTATAAAATATGCATTATACTTCAGTATTTCACAACAAGTCATTAGTGAAATACTGAAGTTTAAAGCATAATTTATAATTTAGTAGCTAATACCTTCAGCTATTTCACTTCCAATAATGGAAATTGTGATGACAGTCATTGATTGTGTCGATAGTCAGAGGTTTTTTCCCACAAATGCACACAGGTTTAAGTTGCTGGGGAGTAGATATAGATGATATGTCAGGTTTTTTTTTACGCAGAGGGTGGTGAGTGCGTGGAATGCGCCACCAGCAACGGTGGTAGAGGCGGGTACGATATGGTCTTTTAAGAGAATTTTGCACAGGTACATGGAGCTTAAAAAAATAGAGGGCTGTGGGTAAGCCTAGTAATTTATAAGGTGTGGACATTTTCGCAACAACCTTGCAGGCCGAATGGCCTGTATTGTGCTGTAGGTTTTCTATGTTTCTATGTTTAATGGAGCGATCGACCGTTCACCATTACGTGAGTAGCGGAAATCAGATGCCTCGCTCCAAAGTGTCGGAAGTTTGCCCAACTTCTCCCCTTCAGTTCATTATTGTCCAGCAGCTGGAGAGCACTGACGGAGTCCGCACGCACTGGATTTCTGCTGTCCACTTCACAATAAAAACCAAACCCCTGTATAGTATTGTAAACATGTTGGGAATTCAGTCTGCTGCAGCTAACGATATTTCTGTTATTTCACTTACCCCGCCCCCCTCCCTCCTAAATTTCTTGTAGTTAATTTAACGGCGATTGTGATCCTATCTCGGGGAAAATGCGGACTCTCCAAATGCATCACCCGTTACCTGGTTGGAATGGCAACAGCGGATCTGATGGTGGTTATCATTGTCGCTTTATTGGAACGGACCAACTATATCCACATTTATTCCAGATCCCTGCTCATCACTCCTGTATGCGCTCTGACACTTGTATTTAGGGTTGTGACGAGGGACTGTTCAGTTTGGTTTACGGTCAGTTTTACCTTCGATCGTTTCATTGCAATATGTTGTCGAAAGCAACGGGAGCGATACTGCACCGAGAGAACAGCAACGGTAGTTATGGTGACCGTGGTTATAGTGAGCTGCGGCAGAAGTGCCCCGTTTTACTTTGCCATTGAACCTTATGCCATTATTGACAACATACCGTGGCGTTGCACTCTCACACATGAATACACAACTTCGCCCGTCTGGAGAGGATACGAATTGCTGGATAGTATTTTAACACCATTGCTCCCAATCGGCTTAATTCTAGTGTTCAATGGGTTAACAGTAAGACATATCATTGAGGCAAATAGAGTTCGCAGAGGACTTCGGCACAGCAGTGAAAATCAGCAGGATACCGAGATTGAAAACCGCAGAAAATCGATGATTTTGTTGTTTGCTATATCAGCTAATTTCATTTTGTTTTGGATACCCTATGTAGCTCATACCCTGAAATGGCAAACGCAAAACTATTTTTATGAGGACAGATATTTGAGTTCCCCGGTATATATACTACAGCAATCTGGGTACATGTTGCAAATGCTGAGTATGTGCACTAATACTTGCATCTATACACTGACACAGAGGAAATTCAGAAAAGAGCTGAAGAATGGAATGAAGTATGTGTTTACATTAAATGGCCGTCTCTGTACATAACGTTCATGCCCAATTGCAATTCAGCGGAGTTTTCAAATAAATTAGCTTTAACAATTAGTAGATTTGGCAAATATGTAATAAATTCAATAAAACCCGTCTGTCGGGCCAACCTTAAATCGGAAAATACACAGACGATTATACACTGCAGACAGCTAAGATAGGAAACTGGGCAATGGTTATTACATTGATTAAATTACTCCGCACTATCACAGAGACTTGGCAATCACAAGGTCAAGAATAGCTTTAGGACATTTCCGGTTACAAATGTTACAAAATGGACGGAGTCGTGTAACGGGAGTAACGGGAGTGCTATCGAAGCACAGCGACAGCATAATCATATCACAGCTGCAGACAGGGAAGCATCCGTGCAGAGATTGTCTGTAGATAGATTATGAGTAGCACTCGGAATCAGAAAGGGAGCAATCATTCGTTTGGGAGTATTCTGTACAGAGCACACACCACACCACTTCCTACTCCAGAGAGAAGGAGAAAACTACGGAGATAGCAAGGGATTGTTCTGGAGATATATTTTAGACAGGTGGCATATTAACACGGTGTTGTAACGGGCAACCTAAACTTCATTAGAATTTATTGTTACTTCCTGGCGTTAAAAGGTTTAGATATGACGGAAATTTCAGTTGTGTCCAGAAAAGAGTCCTGGCACAATTATCCGACAGAAGGACGAGAGAACAGTCCACCCTGGATCTAGTACCAGTAAATGAAACTGAGCAGGTGACAGATCACTTCACGGGTCAACTATTCGACATTTACTTTAACCTTACCCCAGGATAGAAACAGACGGTATGGAATGCATTTTATTGGTTTTATTGGGTAGGATCTTGGAAGCGAATTTTGGGAATGGTGTGCCCCTAGAAATACGTAATAGATGATTCTTAATGGAACCCTTGCATTGTGTTTCAGTATGGGCCTGTCTCACTGAGGCGGGGAACGGATGGTACTGTAAAATCACCCTTCTTAATATTAGATATGGGACACTTAGAAAAGAAGAAGAAAGAAAGATTCTTAAGGTCCAGAAAGAAAGGTCTATGGAATGTCACAATGTGGCCTGGACGGATATTAATAACAAACTTAGTAGACATGAGAAGGCCTCGCAGACTCGCATGAAATGTACGTGAAGAAGAGGAGAGTGACGAGAAAAAGGATGGGACAGAGCAGAAATAAATTATTCTGGAGTGCAAGGCGGCAGGGTAGGTCCTTAATGAATCTTTGCTTCACCAGTGAGCTGGACCTTGATGAATGTGGATACAGCGCAAATAGGCAAATATACTGGGACATGCCAAGGATAGCGATTATGCGCTGGAAACTTGTAAGTGATTAATATAAATCATTGTCCGGTGATAGAAGGGATATACTTTGGAAAAAGCCGGCGAAGATATTGCTGTTCTTTCGGACATTATATTTGCGTCATCACTGGCTGCAGAAGTAGTACCGGAGGATTGGAGGATAGCAAATGATTTTTTGTTAGTTCAAGAAATGCAATAGGGATAGTCCTGAGATTTAAAGGCCAGTAAGTCTTCCGTCAGTAATGGGCAAGGTATTAAAGAGGATTCTTGGGAAGGGAATTTGTGAGCATTTGGAGGAACGTATTCTGGTTGGGTCAGGTTATGAGCCTGAATTAATTCTGCGAAAAAGTGAAATTAATCTATACAGATGATGTAGGAATATCCAAAGTGGGATGTATTAATTTTGCGAAGTGTTTGACCGGGTTAAGCATGGTAGGCAAACTCAGAAAGTCAGACGGCATTGCATCTTCGGAAACCTGGCTGCATGAACTCAGAATCGGCTTATTAACATAATGCAGATTAGGTAGTAGATGGAGTGAATTCCGCCGAGAGGACACTGGCCAGTGGTGTTCCACAAGGAATGTATAATTTTTAGTGCATTTTACAACTATGTCTCCGTCTGCTCTTGGAGTTTTCTGAGAGGCTGACTTTAATTTGATCATCCTGCAGCACTTGGTTAATTTATTGAATTAGGTCTGACGATGTAAGCAAAGTGCTGAATTTCAGAATGGAACTATATGCTACATAATCTGATCTATTTCCATATTACGGGGCAGATGCTCCAGTGACATCGAAACGGTCTTTTCAAGTGGAATACTCAAAATCAGCATTTCAAAGACTTCAGCAACTTCTTTTGGTGCTTCCCCAATGACACCACTTCCGAAAATGCGGATTTCAAATTCCAAAGTAAAGTGCACAGGAATTTGTCCTAATGTCCATTTACCTTTCAAAAGAGAGGTTTTCTTACCCGGACTAGGAGCACTCATATCTCTATCCGTGTAACCATGATTCCACATTGCCGGTATGAAATTCGCGTCTACCTCTGAAATCAACACCAAAGCAGACAAATAAAAGAACATCATCAAAATATGCAGGTAAGGCAAAACAAAACCCAAGCTTACACTTTCCTATGTCCAGAACCGTTGAAGGCAACTGGCATAGAAAATAAACAGTTAAATGCACGAGTGAAAATCCTGAACAAATATTCGAAAGAGCAAAGGGGAGGAAGATAAGGCTGGTTGCAGCAACATACACTAAAAGATCATGTAATTTAGGAAAGAAACCCACCCTCTGAAATCCATTTACTTTCACGGAAGTTTATTTTGCTGAACTAAAGAGACGTTTCCTGACAGTCATATCCTGTTGTGAAACAGAGGATTAATTGAGACATCCGGTCAATAAAAAACCTAACAAATATTAGACTGCTTTCCATTCATTGACGCACGAATTAACTCTCTTTATGTTTCAAAATCCACAAATGTTCAGACCTCATTCAATATTTTACATTCTGATATCATTCATACTTTAAACCATCGCAGAGCACGTCGTACTTTCAAGTGCTGAACAGTTCAAAGATAATCAATAATCAGAATCACACAACATTTAAGAAAACCTTTCCAGTCTAAAGCAAAGAGACGCATGGGAGTTATGCATCGTCCGCAGGCTAATATTCAACAATTTAAAGCATGACGTCACCGCGTCACAAGATCTCTAGCAGCTTCCACGTTTTCTCACCTCCAATCTGTGCCCAAGGACAGGATTTAGATTAAATTAACGTTTTGTTGGAAGTAACAAGTTTAGTAAACCTCATCACCACCGCTGAAAGAATATATTTGAAGAGTGTAGTGAGAAAATCTTCCCACCGAATCCAGTCCGCGAATATCGGTGTTATCGTCTTACTGAAGGTAAATTACTCCAGTGCGTTACCTCCCTTATTATCGCACAAGTGCACTTTTGTATTCACAAGCGATAACTTCTGACTAGGTCTCTATGCTTCATTGCGTGTAAGGACAGACGGAAAAGACATGACTATAGACTTTGTAGATACATCGGTGCTGTGAGACACTAAAATTCTGAACGATATATATGTGACTTCTGGCTCTAAATTGTCTCGATATAATATTGACTAATTATAGTGCTTGGAACAACATTCATAGATCTAAAGTAAATGTAGTTGGGTGCTTCCGGCTCGTCTGGTTGTATTGGGTTAGCACGTTTAACGGTATCCTCTCTTAACATCCAGAAGTAACCGACTTTTTTAATTCTTCACTTGCTCCCATATCGTTGTATTTTCGGCAAAAACCTGAGTGTTCAGAATGCAATTCTGAGGCTTTAAAATACCGCCAGGTGTTCTGGCCTTAAAAATATGGTCGCATAGATACACAGTGCAATCAATTTCCGTTTCTCTACAGTTTCTGGACAGTGCACTGCTCTACGGTGATCTGTTGCCTGTAACAGCCCACTATGGTTAGCCGAGGGAAGTAATGCCCCAATATCATAATCAATATTTCTCAGATGCTGAGGCACGAAGTCTGTAGTGCATGTTATATTGCTCTTTCCGATTCCTCCCATGTTTCCTTCCTTTGTGACTTTCCCTCTGGTTGCAAATGGGGAAGGGGGTGGGAATGGTGACAATGGTACTGGGATCTTTGATTGTATGCTGGCAGGAGATGTTTGGAAGCCGGCTACCTTTCGTCGTCATAGCGATGCGGAGTTGCGACACTACGTCCAATACAAACGTGTTATTTAAATTTTTGTCCCTGAAAGGGGATTTTGTCCCAGCAAATTTTCTAACTTTTTTTTCTTCCTTCACTTAGTGTGATCGCCACTGATACTTTCTTTTCTAATGAAGATTTCGGGATTATAATCAAATATGTTTATAGCAGTATACGTTTTACTAAATCCTCCCAGTCGCTACCCCCTAATCTTCTTCTTATCACTCACGCTTTTCCTTGAAAACCTTCTAAAATGGATTCAAATGCCCTGTTTTCACTCAGCTCGCACCCACCCTTATCGCAGATGTTGTGCCTTCTTACGAAAGTGAATAGCTTCTCTTCAAGACGGTTCACCACATCATAGAAAACAAGACAGCTTCTTCTAATCAGTCCCGCTGTGCTTTAGCTTGCTGTTGCCATTCTACCCAGTGCTTTCGCTCTGGCTTCGGTTACCTTCCTGTCCTCATATTGTCCCATGGGTAAACATTCAGATCTCCATCACAACGCTTATATTTTCCTTCATACACCCATTGCCAGCGACATTTCCTCACTGAGGACAATTCCGTGTTACCCACTTTTCCATCACAATGTTAAAAATGAAAAGTTCTGAGAGTTGTCGGGACCTTTTCTTCCCAAATATTGAGTGGGAGAACACAGTGACTAATGGATTGCAGAGAAGTTAATTCATTCCCGCCGTTACAGACACTTACACCACACGCTGCATCGGCAAAGCTAACAGCATTGTGAAGGACCCAAACGGACCTCTCATACAATCTCTTCTCCCTCATGCCATCTGGCAAAAGACATCGAAGCATTCGGGCTCTCACGAACAGACTGTGTAACAGTTTCTTCCCCTAGGCCATTAGACTACTCAATTCCAAGAGTCTAGTCTGGCGCCAACACACACACACACACACACACACGCAACTGAACACCACTTCATTCCCTTTGATATTTTTAAATTTCTTTCTCAATTCCTGCTAAAACAATGTTTACATTGTTTACGATTACATTTGCAGTTAATTTTTCATAATTTATTATTATATTATATTTCACCCTTTACTGTGCCTATTATCCTGTTTATTAATTATTGTACTAGGTCTGAAGTCTCTCAACACGCTGGAGGAACTCAGCAGATCGGGCAGCATCCATTGAAACGAGCAGCCAACGTCATTCAGGACCTGACGAAGGGCCTCGGCTCGAAACGTCGACAGCTCGTTTCAACGGATGCTGCCTGACCTGCTGAGTTCTTCCAGCGTGTTGTGCGTGTTGATTTGACCACAGCATCTGCAGTTTACTTTGTGTTTCCTAAGTCTGAAGTCTGATGTAGCTGTGTGTTGTTTCACGTAGCCTAATGTAGTTTTCTGTTGTTTCATGTAGCACCATGGTCCTGGAGGAAGGCTGTTTCATTTTTACTGTGTACTGTCCCAGCAGTTAAGGTTGAAATGACAATAAAAACGACTTGACTTGATTGTCTTTCTTGATCTGGTATATTAGTGCACCAGCAGTAGAGAAGCCTGCCAACATTTGAAATTCTGTAACATTTCAGGATAGACTTTTGAGTACGGTTGTTTTTGACCCTTTAGCAAGTGACCATGAATTTGTTAGTCGAGTTATGTTTCAGAAAGTACATAAATAAAAGCTCATATAATTGAATTGACCTGCATAAAGGGAAAACTTGTGCAGATGCAGCTAGGACATCAGAAGTAAAACTGGAAGTAACTGCTTGACGTTTGAGTCAGTTGAGGGAAAATCGATTTTAAATGGTAATACACACTGTTCAGGAAGCGTTAAAACTGAATGTTATGAGAAGAAAAAAGCTCAGAGTTCAATGTAAAATTTATCAAAGTACATACACATCAACATATAACCTCAGATCTTTTTTCTGCGTACATATTGTCAAATCTATGAACGAGTACATGGATGAATAAAGATGTGTGCAAAATGTTGAAGAAAATACATCAATATAAAGAATGGGGAAATGCTAGACATAACGTAGGGCAGAGTTATAGGTCATGTCGATTGAGAAGGATATTGCCGATAATGCCAAAACTGACACCAATTGTTATTGTATTCCCGAAAAATATAGTAGTGAAAGAAATAAGGAGGAAGTTAAGTGTATTAGGGATAATAGTGTGGTGTTAAATTATGCAGAGAAGGACATAGGGAATTCTCTTTAATTATATTTAGTTATCGTCTTCATCGACGAAGATGTTAGCAATATGCCAGTAAGAGGAAGGAGTAGTTTCTCAGAAGGAACTACAGTCTGATGAAGGACAGGGGCAACAGACAAACCAGTTGCCTTTACCCCATTCTGTGGACTCTGAACTGATTTTTGTTTTTGGATAATCTGATCAGGGTAATTGAATGTGGACACAAGTAACTTCAGGTAAAGACTTGCTAAATCTGAGACCATTCTCGGGAAGTAACTATTTATTATGTAAATTGTGAGACCTGCCAGAGAAGCAATCTGTAATCTTGTAATTGTTGTAATTATAGCGGACACCTCCTGAAGTAGCCGTCCTATGACGAGTTTGTCGATCAACCCTGGCTGTGAAGAAAAAACTGCTGGGGATGCCCTGTGGAATATCGTCCAATGAAAGCTGTCGGGCAGGACGTTTAAACGATTACAGAAAAGAACACAACGGTTTAATTGATAGAGTTACGGAAAAACGTTAACGCGGAACGTCATAGACAGCGATAGACTGCCCGAGTGAGATAGGTTTCAAGGAGAACACAAAATGCTCCAAAACGTATATAAATCCTTTAGAGAAAGGGTTACACTGTCAGAAGGATGTGGACCGAATTGCTGCACTGAGAAAAGTAATATGTCATTTTCCATCTAAAAAAGGGGACGAAAGTGAATACGGGGTATGATTTAGCAGATAAAGCTACTTGCTACGATTACGATAAATACAAAGCACAATTTCCTGAAGAAATCCCACCAACACTCTATCAAAAGGAGCCGGTGCTACCGTCGGCACGATTGGCGCCCCTAGTTACTTTCAGAGAGGAGGGAGGCTGTGCAGGGGTAGCAAATCAAATAAGAACATAACATAACCTACAGCACGCCGTTCGGGGTACCGAGACTCAGATATATTGGTAATAATATCGGGACCCGTGTGCTCAGAGTCGATCCTCTCGAGATTTTGCAGCAACTCGGCATCAGAGTGATAAATGTCCTAGATGACGCTGAGGAACGGAGATTAATGGTAATGTTTTTGCTTCCAAAATACACTCAGCTTTGCCAGATACAGACAGACATGATAAGGGAACAAGTGGTGGACTTATGAACAAGGGTTCCTAGACAATATGGACTTAAAATAATTTAAGATTTTCACTGGAAATAAGAGCATATATCACCCTTGTGTGACTGGTTCCATTCAACGTGAAGAGAATATGGTAATTTTTTTGCCATGCCATGAACCATGTCTGGGTCGGAGTCCGTCTGTTCCAGAGCCGGTAGGGCGTACAAACGTGCCAGCAGTGATATCATTACTTGGAAAACACTCAGTGAACAACAAAAAAGTATCTTCTTAAAGGACACAAGTGATACGATCTAACAAGGGAGAAATAGAGGAGTGTAATGTATATTTTACACAGTAATGAAGAGAACTTCCAGATCCAATGCACTGATACAGATGATTTTCTGTGGGAATATGTTGTTACTGATCTGTCACCAATCTCTCACTTGACTGCAGACAGGACATGTGTTGTGTAGGAGGCAAGCGATGTAATCCATCACTGGACCAACCACACTAAGCTAACACACACTCTGGTGGGGCAAATTAAAAATACCCAGACTTTTCGAGTACGTTTTAGAATCGGGGGACAAATGTTCAAATATATCCGTGGATAAGAATAGTAACACATGCTGCTGTCATACTAATTGAATGCACCCTGATAATTGTATTGCTCAGTGTATATCAACCGAGAAGGTGGAAGGCAGAACTAATGGGAAAAAAAATGAGGATAATCCTTTCATGAAATAGCAGAAAACGCGGCCAGTATAAATTCGGTAATGTCGGTTGGTAAACGTTAACATTTTATATAGAATGTAATTGTTCCACACCTACTGAGGTTGCATAGGAGTCCTCTGGGCAGCCAACTTAATGAGTGGGAAATAACGAGGAGGCAGATGCTGGCCAGAAGAAACTACAGTCTGATCAAGGACACGTGAAGCAGACAAACTGGTTGTCTTTGCTTTCCACCGAAGTGGTGGTCTCTGAACTGGTTCTTGCTCTGGTATTATGCAATTAGATCAATTTAACGTGGAGGCAAGAAGCTTTGTGTAATGACCTGCCAAACCCAAGACCATTCTGAAACAAGTAGTTATATAACCAAAGCGACAAAATGTGTTCACCTGCCAAATCTGAGGCCGTTCTCTGAGGAGTAGGTACTTACCGTGTAATCTGCCAGACCTCTAAAAGAAGCAATCTGTAATTTCGATAGACTCTGTCTGTGGTCCATATTTAACTGCTCTGGACCAGTCAGAGTTATAACAAACACAATTAAGCAAAGTAGGACTGAGCAGAGCCATGACACTGTGTTGTCTCTAGCCCTGTAAGATGAGCAGTGAGAAGGTGACCCAGATAGCTCGGGTGGCGGGGAGGCAATGGGATGGAGATCCACATGATGAGAAACATTATAAGAGCCAGGAGCTGCAAATACGCGGGACGACAACTCTTTGGCTACGTGAACCAAACATTGCCCATAAAGTGGAGATTGCGAACGCAAGGAATGTCAGGCCAGCGTAGCGCGCTTTTCCCATAAGAGAAAACGGCTGGGAACTCGGCCCAAACCCTGTGTAACTATTGGTCACGCCTTCCGACATCGAAAACGTCTCATTTTTTCCGTCTCTCTGCCTTTAACCTGCTGATTAGTTTTGAGTCCACAAAAGTACATTAACCGCAATCACGTGCTTATCAGAAAAAAATCTTACATTCCACCCACAGTTCCCAATTTGCTACCAGTTTATCTGCACCTTCTGTCCGTCTCTCATCCTGTTATCTACACAAGCTTCACTGAAATCATACAATTGCATCTGCAATTACCACATACGCTCACAGTTCCTTCCACACACGCTCGACCGTCTGAATGAATAGGATTTACCATATATCCTGCTTGCATATTTCACCTTCCCCACCCCCCAACCTATGAGTTCCAGTTTTAGATTCACTCAGGGGATAGGGTAAATCTCCGGGCATTCACCCTGTCTGTAATGCTAACAATTTTATATACTGCTGTATGATCTCCATTCATTTCCCTGCTCTGAATGGAATAAATGCTTAACCTATACAACCTATCCCTCCGACTCTTGTCCCCGGTCCCCCAGCTCTTCCTTTTAAATTATCGCTGCACACTTTGAAGCTTATTGATACTTCAGACCTATGTAGAGTATTAGAACTGACCTCGATATTCTATCTAAAACCTTACAGTTTTGCACAGCTTCAACATATTGTCCCAACTCCTGTACTCAGTGACGTGATTGTGAAGGCCACTGTGATTACAGTTCATTAGCAGCCGATCTGCCAGTGTCGCCGCTTTCCTGAAATTACCGATCTGTACCGCGTCTTTTTTTTAATACTGCACACTGAATTCCACATGTTCAATATCTGCTTCTTAACCCACTGTATCTTTCCTCATAACGCATACCACTTCACATTTGCCTGTATTGAATTCCATCTGCCATTTTGACACCTATTTCCCAGCTAGTGAACATCAAGCTACAAACATGTATAGAGTTGCTGGCTGGAACACCGCCCCCAAGCTAGGATTTGTCCACAATTCTCGGATTCAGTTTTCTGCATCATTTAAATCATTAAAGTACATGATAAACAACAACGGACCTAACACCAATCCTGCAGTACACTTGTGACAGTCACAGAAAATCAACCATCCACTCCCTGTTAATCCAGAAAGGAACGTTCATCAATCTGTCCACAAACAGTAGCTATGTCGTATTGGCGCGTAACCTTTTATTATCAAAGGTCCCTAGAATATTGCTGTCGATGTATTTTATATGCTTAGAGAAAATAGGTACAGCGTGTTTTATTGTGATTCATGTCACCAGTTGTTATTTGTGACATTCGTCATTTAGATGACTTGAAATGTCTGGAACAAGCGAAAGGAAAAGATGATCTTATCTTCCCGTTCAGTAAAGTGTACTCCATTTCACCTGCCGAGCTATCGTCCCATATCGTGTCACCGGCGGATGTGCTCGGCTGAATGTTACAAAATAAATCTGTTTGAAGTTGATTGTCGATGTTGATTGTTCAAGATGATAGCCTACGTTCGCAACAAAACTGATCAGAAAACGTCCTATTTCAGCACCTGAAGACAGGTGTCTTGGAAATAAATTTGGGAATATTGATATTATATCTATTTCTAACTTGAAGCATCCCTAGCGGAGACAAGTTCCTGGCACAGTGACAGTGTGAGAAAAAAAATAACTTTAATGATAGTGTCTGTGTGGCGGGTTGTCCCTGATGTGACTGACGTGGTAACCACACTAATTGTTTCAGTGGAATTGCATATAAATGCGTAAAACCGATCAGCGATCCATAAGAGCAGTTAGCGTACAACTGAACGCTGCTTCTGCCGGAATATGGAATATCCAGCGATTTATTACATCTCGGCCATTTTCCATCCTGTAATTGTAGCGATCGGTGTCCCTGGTAAGATATTGAATCTGTTCACTATATGTGTAGGCATCGTCTTGCTTTTGTTACGTTGCACAGCTCGGACATTCCGCTGAGCTGTTCGGACTTCTACCAGTACAAATTCTACACTAGTTTTTTTTTTCGAAAATGGAGAGTTCAAGCATCTGATAGGTTTGCTTTCATTCTCCATAATTTTTTCGATGTGTTATTTTTCCTGTCAATTTCTTTGGTGCCGATATGACATGGTATCATAATTTCAGCTTCCTCGGCTTTCTGAACCGATACTAGTTGATGCCGATATTGGCACAGTATCATGCTTTCACGTTGATTACACTTCTGAATCGATACTGCTCTAAGGTTTTCTAGGTATAAGTCTTTGTCAATACAGATATTTCGACTTTACAAAAATAACATGTCAACTTTTTTTCAAATGATCGGCCAGTCTATTTTCGACACGCAGGTATGTTCTTCCATTTGTCGGGTAAAGAGAACTTGTGTTTTATAACTGATTGATTGCACGTTGTTCCCGCTACATATAATCCCTTCAGATATCTCGCCTGTAGTAATGGGAAGGTTGTGTTTCTGGAGTGATCGACCGTTCACCTGAGTCGTGGACATCAGACGACTCAATTTAAACTGTCGGAAAATCGCCAACCCACTGCCCCTCCACTCCATTATATTCCACTAGCTGGACTTCACCCGTACACATTAGATTGCTGCTCTCCACTTCCCAAAACTGTATACACTGCATAGCATCAGAAGAATATTTGGAGTTCCAACAGTTGCAGCTAACGATGTTTCTTTTCATTTCACCCCTCCCGCCAAACTTTTTGTAGTTAATTTAACGGCTATTGTGATTCTATCTCGGGGGAAATGCGGACTCTCCAAATGTATCACCCGTTACCTGGTTGGAATGGCAACAGCGGATCTGATGGTGGTTATCGTTGTCGCTTTAGTGGAACAGACCAACTATATCTACATTTATTCCCGATCCCTGCTCATCACTCCTGTTTGCGCTCTGACATTTATCTTTGTTGTTGCAACAATAGACTGTTCTGTTTGGTTTACGGTTAGTTTTACCTTCGATCGTTTCATAGCAATATGTTGTCGAAAGCTGCAGGAAAGATATTGCACTGAGAGAACAGCAACGTTGGTGATCTTGACGATGGTTATAGTGATCTGCGTGAAATGTGTTCCCTTGTACTTTGCCATTGAACCTTACGTCATCATTGACAACATACCTTGGCGTTGCATCTTCACACATGAATACGCTACTTCACCAGTGTGGAGAGGATACGAAACACTGGATAGCATTTTTACACCGTTGCTACCGATCGGTTTAATTCTAGTGTTCAATGGGTTAACAGTAAGACATATTATTGCCACGAATAGAGTCCGCAGAGGGCTTCGGAACAGTAGTGATAATGTGAAAGATACCGAGGTGGAAAAGCGCAGAAAATCGATGATTTTGTTGTTTGCTATATCGGCAAATTTCATATTATTGTGGATACCCTTTGTAGCTCGTTCCCTGAAATGGCAACCGCAAAACTATTTTTATCAGGACAGGTATTTAAGTTCGCCTGTATATATTCTACAACAATTTGGGTACATGTTGCAAGTTCTCAGCACGTGCACCAATACTTGTATCTATACACTGACACAGAGGAAATTCAGAACAGAACTGAGGAATGGAATGAAGTACGTATTTACGTTAAATGGAAATCTGTGTAGATAACGCGCCTCTCCAATTGCAATTCAGCACAGTTTTCGAATAAAACATTGTTAAAATGAACAGGTTTGGCAAATATCTCATAAATTCAAACAATCGTCAATCCGGCCATCCTTCAATCACAATATCCAGGGAGGATTGCACACTTCAGATAGTTAAGGTAGGCAACTGGGCAATGATTGATTAATTTTCTCATCACTATCGGAGAGATTTGATAATCACAAGGGCAGAAATGGCTTCTGGTGATTCCCGGATTCAGATGCTTCAAAATGGACAGAGTCAAGTAAAAGAGAGTAAATGGAGTGCCTTTGAAACAGAGGGAGAGTATGATAGTAACACAGCCGCAGAAAGCGAAGAACTCGCGGAGAGATTGTCTATAGATAGATTGTGAGTAGTTTTAGGTATGTCGAAAGCCCTTGGATAATCGCATTAAGGTAGGCGAAGAACAGGACGGTGGAGAGACAGAAGACGGGTCAGATCAGAGATAAAACAGTAAGTATGGATCTGGAGTGCAAGGAGGCAGATAAAATCCTCAATGATCCTTTGCTTCACCAGTGACCGGGTCCTTGATGAATGTGGATATAGCGAAAGATATGAAGAGTCATCTGGATGATAACAATTATGCTTTGCAAACTTGCAAAACATTAAAGTAAACCATTCCCAGTCACTAGAAATGATATACTTTGGAGAAAGTGAGCGAAGATATTGTTGCGCTTTTGGAGATGATATTTCCTCCTTCACTGGCCACAGAAGTAGTACCGGAGAATTAGAAGATAGCAACTGTTTTTTTTAATTATTCTTTTTTCAGAAAATGCAATAGAGATAGTCCGAAGATTTGCAGGCCAGCGAGTCTTAAATCAATAATGAACAAGCTATTGGTAAGGATTCATGGGGAAGAAATTTATGAGTACCTGTAGAAAAGCCCTCTGGATGAGGGTAGGCCGCTTATTTTTGTGAGGTCAGGTCATCCCTTATGAGCCTGTTTGAATTGTTTGAAAAAGTGAAAAAAGAAAATATACTGCTAAAGTCAGATCAGAGCAGTCGATGTGAGATGTATTAATTTTGTGAAGTGATTGTCCGGGTTATGCATGGTGGGCACATTGAGAAAGTTAGACGACATTACATCTAGGGAAACCTGGCTGAGTCGACTCAGAACTGGCTAATTAACAGAGGCAGATGAATGAGTAGATGGACGGAATTTTGCCAGGAGGTCATGGGTTAGTGGTGTACAGCAAGGAATGTATAAACGTTAGTACAGTTTACGACCGTTTCTCCAGTCTGCTATTACAGTGTTCTGAGAGACAGAGTTTAATTTGACTATCCTGTAGCAGTGGGATATTTTATTGAATTATGCAGACGAAGCAAGTAAAATGCTGAATTTCAGAATGGAACTGCACGCTATGTAATCTGAAATCCCCTGGACATATTACAGAGCCGATGCTACAATAACATCGAAACAATCTTTTCCAATGCAATTCTCAAAGCCAACATTTCAAAGTCTCCAGCAGCATCTTCTGGTTCTCTCCAAATGAACCAACCTCAGAAAATGCGAATATCGAATTCCCAATTCAGGTACACGTGAATTTGTCCTAATATCAAATTACCGTCGAACAATGGGTTTATCGTAGCTGGACTAGATACACTCATATCCTGATCCCTTTAAATATGATTCAACATTGCCCGTGTGAAATCTGCACCTCCCTCTGAAATCAATACCAAACCAGACAAATAAAATAGCACAATCTAAATGTGGATGTAAGGCAGAACATCCAAGCTTGCACTTTTCCGCCTTCACAACCGTTGTAGGCAACTGACGTATACAGAAGAAACATTTAATTCCCAGGGCTAAATTTCTTCTCAAATGTTCTAAACAGCAGAAGAAAGGACGATGAGGGTTACACTAACCAGATACACTAACAATTCACGAAATTTCGGAAAGAAACCCACACTCTGAAATTCACGTCAGCTCCTGGAAGTTGATTACATTCAACAAAATAGATATTTACAAGTATTGATATCATTTTGTGAAATAGTAGATTAAATAAAACATCCTGGCAATAGAAACCGAGGAAACACAGTGTCTTCCGTTCATTCACGCACGCATTACCTCTCTTTATCTTTCAAGTGATCTTACAAATGTCCAATGCTCGTGCAATATTTTACATTTTCAACACATTTGCACTATAACCGATAGTAGAACGTGACATATTTTTAAGTTTTGAAGACATAACAAATAATCCATAGTTATAATCATACAACATTTAAGATATCCTTTCGAGTCTAAAGCAAAGGGACGATAGAAGCTATGTATCGCCCTCACGTTAACATTCAACACATTTAAATCATGAAGTCACCACGTCATAAAACCTCCAATGCTTTTCACGTGTCTCACCTCCAATCTCTGAGGATAGGATTGAGATTAAATGAACGTTATGCTCTATAGTACCTATTTTAATAATCCCCATTAACACCGTTGAATTACCAGATTTGGACATTACTGATAACTTTTCCAAACACATCTACCGTGAACTACCGTGTTTACAGCTTTACATATGGAGTGAAGGTATATTCCTTTAGTATGATACCTCCGTTATAATCTCACAACTGTACTTTCTTATAACCATGCTATAACCATCCGTGCAAGGACAGATATTAATTTCACCATCCTGTAGCACTTGGAAAATTTACTGAGTTCGGGCTGATGATGAAAGCAAAATACTGAATCCGGACCAGACTTCACGCTCTCTGAACTGAAATCTCCTGTACATATTACAGGGCAGATACTACCATTACACCAAAGCAAACTTTTCCGATGAACCCTGCAGCTCAAAATCGGCATTTCAAATTACTCAGCCGTATCCTTTGCTGTTCCCCAAATGAACGAGCAACCCAAAATGCAAATTTCAAATTCCCAATTCAAGAATACATGAATTTGTCTGAACGTCAATTTTCCTTTGAACAACTGATTTATCGAACCCAGAATAGATAAGCTATTATCTCGATCACTTTATCCTTGATTTCCCATAGCCAGTGTGGAATACGTGTCTCTCTCTGAAATCAACACCAAAGCAAACAAACACAAGAACACAATCTTTTACGCAGGCAAGGCAAAACAAAAACCTAATCTCGGGCGAATCTTCCTTCAAAACTTCCGCCGGCAACTTGCTCATATAGATAAAACATTTAACCCGTAGAGTGCATAGCGTTATCAAATATTATAAAGAAAAAAGTGAACACAGATGTGGGTAATTGCGTCCCCCATGCACTAAGACCATATACAATTTCTGAAAAAGAAGCAATCTCTGAGATACACATGTTTCTGCAAATTTATTTCAACCAATGAAGCAGACATTTGTAGGCAGTGAGATCCTATTATAAAAGAAAGGATTAATTCAAATATCTTTTCAATACAATCCTAACAATCACACGACTAGCCTTCCGGCACGCTTTACCTCTGTTTCTCTTTCAGTTGAACTCACAAATGTCCAGTTCTTGTGCAATATTTTACATTCTCAATGCGTGCACTCTTTAAACTCTCGCACAGCATTGCATACTTTTAAATGTTGAAAAGTTAACAGATAATCCATAATTAGAATCGTACAACATTTAAGAAATCATTTCGAGTCGAAAGCAAAGGGACGATGGTAGTTGCGTATTACACAAGTTAATATTCAACATATTGAAATGTTGTCGTCACCACGTGACCGAATCTTCAACGAATTAAGCGTGCTCTCACCTCCAATCACTGACCAAAGATAGGATTGAGACTAAATGATAGATTTATTGTATAGTATCATGCTTAATAATCACCATTACCACCGTGGAAGTACTGGGACCTTTACCAGACGGACCTCCAATCCGAAACTATGGTCTCTACCGCCTTAGTAATGGAGTAAAGGTATAGAGAGACTAGAACTTGGGGATATAGCCTCACAATTCGGCGATGTAGATTGTGGATAGAGATGTGGAGCAACTGCTTTCCCCAGAGAGTGGTGAACCTGCAGAATTCTCTCCCAATGAAGCAGGACATGATTCCATAGTAAATATGTTTAAGACAATATATTTCTATTATTTCTATATTCTATTTCTGGAATTTTTCTGTTTTTATCTGATTACGTCCAGCTGTATTCCTTCCTAATACCCTAACGTAACCGACTGGATTCTTTGATTCCTCTCTTGCTCTTCTATCCTTCTATCTTCGGCAAAGTCGAATGTTACGAATGCAGTTTGGAGGCTTTATAAAGCTGCTATGTGTTCTGGCCTTATGATACTTTTTCGCATAAAAACACAGTCTATTCAATTTCCTTTCCTCGCATCAGGATTCTCGAATCTTCCACTGATTCTGGCTCTGAGACAATATATTCATAGCAACTGATGGTGAACACAAGGAACTTCAGGTAATAAACTGCTAAATCTGAGACCATTCTCGGAGGAGTAAAATGCCAGACCTACAAAAGAAGCAATTTGTAATCTCGTTAGTCTCTGTATGGGTTGGACCGGTCAGAGTTGAATGCAC
The DNA here is from genome assembly GCF_048418815.1 of Hemitrygon akajei. Taxonomy (NCBI): domain Eukaryota; kingdom Metazoa; phylum Chordata; class Chondrichthyes; order Myliobatiformes; family Dasyatidae; genus Hemitrygon; species Hemitrygon akajei. The sequence goes on along the minus strand of NW_027331945.1, from coordinate 2,184,934 downwards.
AAGTCCGGGCTGCGACAATTTAGCATGCAGGCCTGTTCACTGTCAAGTAAGAAAATGACGACGGTAGTTCAGGTGATTTTGAGCCAATGAGATTGGAATCGTAGACTTTTTTTCCCCAGGTAATACTTTTCTCTTCTTTGACTCTTCATGGAGGGTCAGTGATTCTATTAGTGTGCACAGAACAAGATATTTTGTGAAACCACGTGCTTTCAGTTGAATCAATAGAAGTTATTTGTCGGTAAATGCAGATTCTCTGTGCCTCACTGACCTTTAGTACAATGGGTGGTACTTCTAAGTGAATTGGCGTCTCAGTGGGTGAGCAGTGTGATCTGGAGGAGAAACCTGTTTGTTCACCGCGAAACTCGATTATACCACGTGGGTGAGATACAGAGTGCTCTACGGCGGGTTAGTTAGCGGTTACTAAACCAGGTTGAATAATACAGCAAATAAGGAAACTGAAAGTCAGAAGGACTTGGGATGTTTTAATTCGAGTGGATAGCTCCAGAAATGCTTGTTGGGAAACTTGCTGCAATATGAGGAGTTTGTCTTACCCTGCCCCTCAAGGGAAACTGCTGGGGAATCCCTGAGGAAAATCGCCCAAATGGTGCTGTCGATCAGGAAGTTTAAACAATTACAAAAACCCGCAGCAGTTGGCTGTCTAAATCCGTATTTGATAGAGTTACGACAAAATATTAAGGTAGAACGCCACAGGTTAGAATCAGTAATCGAAAGCCAAGTGAGATAGGTTACAGCAAGATATCCCAGACTGACAATATAAAGCAGACGCCGTGCAAGAAAGTTTTGAAGAAGAACACAAAATGCTTCAAAACGAGGTAGAAGCCTTTTCTTTGAGTATGGGTTACACGGCGAGAGAGGTATGGACTTGATGCATATGAACCAGTTTCAGATGAAGTGTCCAAAATGACACAGAAAAGTGGAAGCTAGAGGAAGCAGCCAAGCTAGCGAAGGATGAAGTGGAAGAATTAGGGAAACAGTGCAGTGAAAAAGACGGTTAAGAATATGATTCAGCAATCAGCACAGGACAGGAAGAGCAACACTGGCGATCATGCAAAGTGCTTAAAACAGATTCAAAATCTGCAGCACCAACTTTCTGTACAGAGAGGTGTAACGTTTGCTCTTGGATTATAAAAAAAGGAAATGGTGGAAGGTAAATATGGAGACATTGATTGGAATGATTTAGCACATAAAGGTAATAGCTATATTTACCATAATTAGGAAGCATCATCTACTGAAGAATAACCCCGAGAATTTTACCAATCAAATAGATCTAGATGAATTGGAGGAAAGGAAATTCATTACAATAACTTCACATTCAAATATACATTTAGCTTTGCTAGATATACAACTGTATGTAGGAGAAAACAATTGCCGAAATGAAAAATATTATAATAACTGCTATTGGTGTCAACAGAGGAGGTCGAGTAGAGCCGCTAGCCAAATGTTAGCAGAGGAGAGGGAACATCCCGTTTATAGACTGCGTTCTAAGGGGTGTATGGAACATAATTATAACGGGTGCAATTAGAGCAAGATACCTCAAATAGATGATTCAGGACACTGGTATCTCACTGCACCGATTAACCTAAAATGGCACTGGACATGTTTGATCCTTCTGAAGCCAAACACTCTGAGGTATGGGTCCTGAGGAAATGTGTAAAGCATGGGAAAAGGAGATACAAAGCCCAATTAAACTCCATAATGGGAAGCTGATTCTCATTAAACATCAGCTACTTGGAGAAATGAGGTTCTGGGTCCCTTCCCAAGGAGCTCTCTGCCACACAATCAACGAGCAAGCAATGGTAGCTGAAATGGGACAGAGCCGGGAACAGGAAGAAATGAAGGTGGGATACTTAAATGCTGTAACTGTGATCGTGGTTTATGGGGTGCCTAGGGAGGGTCAGCATCTCCGGTGGGGGGGGGGCGGCTGCCGTGCAATTTTTCAGGGCATCTCTTAAGCATTTGGTCCCCACCTGGCGCTCAGCTCTCAGCTGTGGCTCCGAGCAGCTCTAATACGCGCTGCGGCCACACCTCGGTAAACCGTCTCGGCAGACGGTCAAAACCCTGTGAGAGTAATCGACGGGTCTTCGACCCTCGGTGAGGTGGGGGATCTGTCTGTCCCAGGGGGTAAAGTCTGACCATGGCAGATTGAGCGGAGGAGAACGATTACTGACCAATGGTCAAGAAGGCAGGCGTTGGTGGAGCGCTAAGAGCACGCAAGGCACTTAGACGTCTGGTCATCCACTGCAAGAGGTGGTGACCGCCTTATACTCACCCGGCAGAAGGGAAAGGCAAATCAGTGCATTAACCTTCCAAGTACATGATTTCCCAATATGTCAGGGCGGCGTGGAGGAAGATCGCCGTAGAATGGAAAATCCAGATGCGACCTAACGACGACGGGGAACTGTGAACAAGAGGGACGCATTAGGTCAGAACGTCCAATCATGAGATGGGAAAGAGCAGAGCAAAGCGGAAGAGCCAGGTAGACCGAGACTACCAAATAACATGGTGGATGCAACACCATCTAGGGAGCTGTACCCTGAGCTCCAGTGACGGTGTCAGGCCTCAACAACATGGCTGTGTGGCGCAAGTTAGGTCGAAACCGGAAGACCTTCAAACTGTGGTAGAATCGGTGTGGTAGAAATGGACACAGGAGGATCGCGAGGCACCGTCGACAACACAAATGTAAAGAATGCAAATTGGAAGACATTGGTATAATTATCCTCGGTGGCTTTACAGGACTTCGCAAGTGGGATATGCGAGTGTACCATTTGAAGTTAGAATAGCAGACATAGCATATAAATATACAGTAGCTTTGGTGGAATAACCCAGGGAGAAGCAATATACAGTGGGGATTAATTACATGTCCAAAGCAGATCTTTGCTTTGACCCAGTTAATTGTATGATTTGCAAGATGTCAGCTGACATAAATATCACACACCACATATGAAATCCAGCAGGAGAATATCGGGATAAAATATGCACAGTGGGTGAAATGTAGATAAATCTGGAGGAGATAAACAATGATTAGAAGGTGCAGCAGATTATTTCACAGAACTCGGGGGCATCGGCAAGGTACAGACATGGTTGCCGAAAGATGGCTGACAGTATGTGCATACAAGGTCCAGGCCTCAAACCACAGAAGGAATATTGGTTCCCTCCCAAAAAAGAAATACAGACGAAGAAATAGGTGAGCTAACAAGGGCTATTGTGGTCAGTAGCCTCCACGAATAACTCTGGCTAGTGAGGAAATGAGACGGTGTTTGTAGGTTGACTATAGACTATCGACAGTTGAATAAAGCAAATCCGTTGACAGCCCCAACCGGAGCACTACCCTGGAGACAGTGTTCAAAGAGAATGAAAGAGCGCAATGGCTCAGTGTCCGTCATACATAATGTATTTTGGTCTGTCACACTTGAACGATCCTGCCAATATTACTTTGAATTTACTTTTCAGGTACTGCCCTATCACAGGGGTTCCATTATACTCCATCCATAATTCCCCAGTGTTTACGGGAAGAATTAAACTTCTTTCTAAACTCTAGTGCTTGGTAGAATTCGTAGACGATCTACTCCTACAGACTGAAACTAAACAGGAAATTTATCAGCTATTGACACAAATGCTGCAATTATTACTAGCATTGGGACTAAAAGTATACCCTTTAAAAGAATAGCTGATAAAACAAGAGTTTAGTTCTTTGGGACTAAAAGTATACCCTTTAAAAGAACAGCTGATAAAACAAGAGTTTAGTTCTTTGGGAATGATCTTGACACAGGGAAAAATTAAATTGATAAGCGAAATGTAGTATCGGTTATGAAACTGCCTCGTCTCCAAGAATCGAAAGGGCTAACGTCATTTCCGGAGCTGGGAGGATACTAGAGATCACGTTGATGGATTATCCACTAAAGCAGCCCCTTTAATGGAGTTGCTGAAAAAGGAGGTGGCGTGGCAATGAAAGTCAGTGCACACACAGGTCGTCTCAACTCTGATACAAGCGTTGACCACTGCGCCTGGTTTAAAATCCTCAAATCCGAATGAGCTATTCTTATTGGAATTGGCGACTACTGATACAGGAGACGCATGGGAAGTTAAGACCAGTAGCGTAAGTATCACGCATGCTCTCAGTAGTTCAACAGGGGACACTGTATGTGAAAAAAATACTTGTTAGAGGTTTTCTCGGCAGTACATCATTTCGCTTACATGGTGGGACTTAATCCGCTTCAAACATTGACAGAACGCCCTTCACTTTACAATTACTGTTACATGGAAGGAATGAAGATGCTTCAGTAAGGAAAAACGGAATTACTAGATGTACATTGCTGCTGCAAGGAAGAAATATTATTTTAATGTCAGTAAACACTACCTCTATGTTAGCTGATAACCTGGTGTACCAAAGAAGTGAATGGGACTGTCACGTTATGGTACAAATGATTCCAAGGGTCCATAATTATCAAGACAAAAAAGATAGAGAAGGTTGAAAGCGATCAGACAAAGTAATAACTAAGAATAAAGACAGAAATGAAAGAGGGAAAAAAACGTATTTTAAAGTTTTTGTCGATGGTTCTCATCAGTGCAGAATGGTGAGAGGAAATATGGGTGTAACAAATATGTAGAGGATGTACATGGCCGGGAACGGTATAGTATAACTTTAAAATTAAAACTACCGCAAAATTATTCGACACTCCAGACCGGTAGACAGGCTTGGAATACTTTGCAGATAGATTCAATTCGTCCCTTACCACCCACCGTAGGATGATAAAAACATATTCTGGTACTAATGGACATCTTTACCAAGTGAGTGGACGCTTTCAAGCTGAGACAAACACAGAAAAGGACACTGCAAAATATCTTTTTGGAAAGGATATTCACTTGCTGGGGTGTATCGAATCGGATCAAGGCACACATTGCAAGACCCAGATAATGCAAAATGTCATGGCACTTTTAGGGATCAGGCAGAGATTTCAAATACCCTATCCCCCAGAGTCAAGTGGAACTGTGGAAAGGATGAACCGAATACTGAAAATACATGATTGCAAAAATGTTACAACAACGTGGAACAACATGCCTTATTTTTGCCTTATATCTTGATGATATTGAGGAATAAAGTGGCATTTTCAACAGATTACACTCCTTATAAACTCATGATAGGTAGGGACATGACAGGGTTGGAGGTGTTCTTCCGACTAAGTATGTCAGAACCCAAAATCGATGAGATTCAGTATAGCAATTGGCGAAGACTGTAAAGGAAGCCATTTATGTGGCAGCCTACCAAATAGGAAGAAAAATCATGAGAGTGAAGCCTACTTTGACACAAAGGTCAGGCTTATAGAATTGTTCAGGACAAAGTTTGCTGATTAGAATAAACCGATCTGCTTCGATTTAAAATTGATGGTTTGCAGGGTCCTAAGAAATTATATGAAAATTAGGTTCATCCGGGTACAAAGTACGGAGTTCTCCAGATAAGATTGGGTAGTTCCATATCAACCAGTGGAAACTGGTGGGGGAGAAACAGGAATCACCACAGGCACATAGCAATCGATGTACAGGATTGTTCTGACTTTGCGGATTTGAGGATGGAACAATTGTTCCAAGAAGATGGTGACAGGTGGTATAACTGGGGTTATTGTCAGCTGTTTCACCCCGTAAACGAGGGCAGTTTTGTCAAAAATCAATGTGTAAGAAATGTATCCCAGTGCTTGTTCCCGCTTTTCGGAAACAAAATTGAGTGTGGGAAAATGGCCGCCTTAATTCCAAAGACTATTGTGCAACTGGATTAAATGTTCCAGAAAAACAACGGAACACCAGATGTCTTTGTTTCCTCACATTTTAGGGAATCTGAACTGTTTTTTTTGTTCTAGGATAATCTAATCAGGACTTTTGAATGTGGACACAAGAAGCTTCAGGTAATGACCGGCTAAAACCATGACCATTCTCAAACAATTTAGGTAAAGTGTATGCAATCTGAAATGATTCTGGTTCTGGGACAAGCTAATCATAGCAATTGAATGTGGACACAATGAACATCAGTTTCTACATCTGCTAAATTTGAGACGATTCTCGTATCAGTAGCTACTTATTATGTAAAATACCAGACCTCCCAAAGAGGCAATCTGTAATCTGTTTAGACTCTGTCTGTGTTGTCTCATTCCACTGGTTTGCGTCAGTCTGAGTTAAAAGGCACGCGTACGCAAGGCATGAGTCAGGCAGATCGATGAAACAGTTTAGATTGTAGTCCTGTACAATAACCAATAAAAAGGTGATCCAGGTAGGTCAGGTGACCTTGAACCAATGGAATGGAATTCAGCAGTTCAATTAATGTGAGTCACAGTAAGAAGCAGAGCTCCAAATACGCAGGGGCGATAACTGTTCAGCAATCAGAGAGCATCCATCGCGGATAAGGAGAAGCCCAAAGACACGGGCATATCAAGACAGCGCCGAAGGTCTGGCCATCGTAAAGTCCTTTCCCTGGTAATACCGTTTCTCTTCATGGACGAAGAGAGATTCTTCTAGGTTGCACACGGGTAGATAGTTTCTGAATTCACGTACGTTTTAGTTGAAACAATAACACGCAACTTGCTAAATGCAGATTCTCTGTACCTCACTGATCATTATGAAAACGGGTGATTCTTGTAACATTTTCACTCCGTCATGAATATCTGTTTCTTCACTCTGGGACTGTGTTCCTTGATAATGGCATTATCACTCTGGGGAAATACCCTCCCTGCAATCGGTCTGGATGATCTGAAATAATGCATTAAGTCTCCTGTTAATTCCAGAGAATACAGGCCCAGCTTGCACCCTCTTTCCTCAAACAGGCAGCCTGCTATCCCTGGAACCAGTATAGCGTTGTGAGAAATAGTGTCTGTAAACACCCTGCTGGAGGGATAACTTTCCCGAGGAAGTGAGACTGAACCTGCAAATAATATTAAAATTCTATCTCACTAGGTCCAAACAAGATACCTCCCAGTAGGAGACTCTACCCTTCTTTGCCAATCCTCCTGCACCTCAGAACTAAATACTGCTTGCCTTCCTAATTACCTGCTTTTCCTGAATATGAATTCTCAGTCAACACACACAATATGCTGGTGGAACACAGCAGGCCAGGCAGCATGTATAAGGGGAAGCACTGTCGACGTTTCGGGCCGAGACCCTTCGTCAGGAATAACTGAAAGAAAGATAAGAGGAGAGTAGAAAGTAGTGGGGGGAGGGGAACTGCGACATGATAGGAGAGCACCGGAGGGGGTGGGATGAAGCTAAGAGCTGGAAAGGTGATTGGCGAAAGTGATACAGAGCTGGAGAAGGGAAAAGATCATGGGACGGGAGGCCTCGAGAGAAAGAAAGGGGGAGGGGAGCACCAGAGGGAGATGGAGAACAGGCAGGGTGATGGTCAGAGAGAGAGAGAGAAAAAAAAACAAACAAACAAGTAAATATGTCAGGGATGGGGTAAGAAAGGGAGGAGTGGCATTAACGGAAGTTAGAGAAGTCAATGTTCATCCAGTCCCTCCACCGGTTGGAATCGGGATCAGCAGAGATCGGTGTTGTTAATACAGCTGAAATTTATCGCCGACGATTCCTAACACATTGTATTATCTCCACATGAGGAAGGCAGGTCAGAGACAGTGCGAACTGTGTCTGATTTTAGATTACCAGCCGTTCACAGATTCGATCACTCCTTATCATTAGCTGAAACCCGATACCGTGTTAATTCCAAAAGTATGTGTTGTGTGATACCCAGTGTCAACTCATTCTCTCCCCCCCCCCCCTCACTCTCAGTAGTGAAATTAGTGGCGATGGTGAACTTGTCCCGGGGAATGTGCGGCCTCTCTAGCTGCACCACCCGCTACCTGGTGGCCATGGCAACGGCGGATCTACTCAGCATTGTCACCCAATTCATCTTGTATCCAATCAATGGATATTACTTCCCGTGGACTTTTCTGAGCATCACCCCTGTGCGCAGTGTTATCGATGTACTGATGATCAGAGCCATTGACTGCTCCGTTTTGTTCCCCGTCGCCTTTACCTTTGATCGATTTGTTACCATTTGCTGCCAGAAGCTGAAAACAAAATATTGCACCGGGAAAACAGCGGTTGTAGTTATAACAGCAACGCGCGTACTGTTCTGTCTGAAAAAACCTCCCCAGATGCTTCACTCAGAAACCCTTGGCGATCATCGACAATATACAGTGGTTCTGTGTTCTCGTGGATTCAGTGAAATATTTCACTGACCCTGGTTGGGTGGGATAGGACTGGCTCGATACGGTTTTAACTCCCGTTTCTGCCTTTCGCTGGGATCCTGTTACTCAACGCAGTAACAGTCAGACATATTTTAGTGGCTAGCAGGGTCCGTAAGGGGCTGAAGGTTCAGAGGAAAGGGGTGACCGCAGTGACCCGGAGATGGTGAGCAGAAGGAGATCAGTGATTTTACTCTTCACCCTCCCCGGCAGCTTCATTCTCCTGTGGATGACATATACTTTAAATATCATATATTATCATGTCTCTGGAAAAGGATTGGATTTCAATAACTCTGAATGGATCTTTCACTACGTCGGGTATTTGCAGAGGAATTTCAGCTGTTGCACGAACACATTTATTTACGCGGTGACTCAGTCAAAATTCAGGGCGCAGCTGATCAGTGCTGTGAAATATCCGCTCACCTCGGTACTTCAGTTCATTCAAAACACCGCGTCCTGAGCAGAAGACAGAGGCAGCACAGTGTCGCCAGTCCGGAGGTGATCTTCAGGTGTTATTCCCGCGTAGATTGTTCCATCGTACGGAGGCTCAGGGATATGAGGACAGTGCGTGTGGGGGGTGGTGAGAATTACCGTCCTGGAGTCACCGTACCTCATTGGACCGGCAGATATCAGTTAAAGAAGTACTCGCGAATACATCCCAACAGCCCACCACTTCGGACTGCGGATATCTCTACCAGCCTCGGAGTCCGACAGTCCCACAAGACGGCGGGGTTCCAGTTGTTTTTGTTTGGCTAATCTAATGTCAAACACACCTGTCTCCGCCCTCCCCATGAATGATTGGCTAACGAAGAAATCGGTTCAGCTCAGGAGAGACAGCTGTTTACGCTCCAACTAAAAGGCACATTTCAGCCACCAGCTGGACAGGAGTGTGTGTAGGGAACTGGGAAATAAAACGGTCCTTGCTTATTTTTTTCTAATGAAAGTGGAATTTCTCCAGAAGCCCTTTAGATTGTAAGTAATGAATCATAATTTTGTGTATTAAATTAAATTAATTCCCATAACGTGACATTTTTTTAAATGAAAGCCCCAAAAATCTTCTGGCAAAAATTGCATGAAGCCTCCTTATGATTTATTTTTACTTGATATGCCTCACTCTGAAATAATATGTGTCAACTGTTTCAATAGGACAAATCCTACACGACCCAGAATGATGTTCTCCATTGTATGCCCAATTCTAAGTCGTTTCAATATAATTCCTTCCCTTCTTATTTTACACCTTCTCCCATAACCCCGACTTTTATTATTTTATAAAGGTGTCTCTCCTTATGCTCATTTTCCTAACTGTCTTTCCATAACCCTCAAATTCTTAACCCTACAAACCCGTTAGCTTCTGATTTCTTAAGTGGAAGGTATTTAACCATAGTTGAACTTCTTAACAGTAAATTGACTGAGTGGTAGAATAACCTGTCTCAAATCTGATCAAAACCGAAAGAGAATCTGGACAAATTGCAACTTTACATGAACTACTTCCCTCCACCATCTAAAGCCTAAAATGATGGCAGTCGATTCTGCTGTAATTTCTGATAAATAGTCGGTTAAGATTTTTTTGCCTTTCTCTCTGATTCAGGCACAAGTAAAGGGCTACACCAACATTCCCAGTTAACTTATATTTTGATCAATCTGTAAAAAAGTATAAAATTATTAACATAACGCAATATTTTTCTTTACTACATCACCAACAGATTATCAGATATAACTGCATCCTTAAACTTTATTGAATTGTTCAACTTAGAATTAACTAACGTCGCTGGAAAAATAAAAGTGATGATCTGAGAGTGCGATAATGGGATATATTGCTTAGCCCATCAAACACATATTCCTGGCACGACAAGATCCGAGCCACCCATAACTAAACAAACAAAAAACACTCTCTGTGATATCCCCAACAGCCCTCTAGCACACCTGTAACGGCATGGTCAATCCCTCTCGATTTAATCCAGTATGTTCACATCAAATTCATCTTCCCCAGCTATCAGGGTAATTGTCTGATTTGAACCAGAAACAATAGAGGACGATTTTATTGCACTACTGCCAATCTTAAAGACTGTGCTTGGATCACATCCAACCATTTAAAAGCTGACAATGAAGCTGATTCACAAGGTACACATCCATCATTAAGTACATATCTAATTAAACAAATATAACTGGTCAACAAAGATTTCCGTGTCGCACCCCTACGATCTCCACATAGAGATCAGATAATATTTAATGTCCCTCCATATTTATCAGGTATTTTACTGATACGGAGCTTCCATGTTAGCTTATTATCCGTCGATATGACTAGATATCCTACCAAAGAACAATCTTCAAGTGTTTGATCGTATAATTTCGAAGTGTTTTTCATAAGGCGTATAGTGTGATGGCATTCATCAAACCTGGGACTGAGCTTAAGAGCCGTTAGTTAATGCTAAAGCTATGTAAGACCTTAGTTGGATACCACTTGGAGTACTGTTTTCAGAACTGGTCACTCTCTGAATACTATAGAGAGAATACAGAGGAGATTGACAAGAACGTTTTCTTGTTTGGAGAACATACCTTATGAGAATAGTTTGTCTGAATTGGGGAACGGGGCACGACTGCGCAAGCGCGTGAAAATCGGTCAGTGTGAACTGTGGAAAGAGTTTAAAAGCCAGCCGAGTTGAAAAGATGATGATTATTTCTTCAGCGTTTTTAACGGGAAAGCGCTGTGCAAGCGGGTCGAGTTCAGCCAGTGACAACAGGGATAAGATTTTAAAAAGACGATAGCTTTACAAAGCTGCGTCGGAGTAGATAGAGACAGAGTAAGAAGGCTTTGCTCAACGGCGTAGAGGTGATAACGGGTTGAGGTGAGGTAGGTTATCTGTTTAGAATACAGACTGAAAATTTCTGTGTGAGACCGGTTTTCTGTGCTCGGTGTCAGAAGTGGGAGGTCCTGGAGACTCCCAGACTCCCGGACAGCCACAATTGCAAACGGTGCGTCGAGCTGAAGATCCTTAGGGACAGCGTTAGGGAACTGGATATGCCGCTCGATTACCTTCGACTGGTCAGGGAGGAGACAGACGGGAGTTATAGGCAGGTAGTCACTCCGGGGCCTGGGAAGACAGAGAAGTGGGTAACATTCAGGAGAGGGAAGGGAAAGAAGCAGATGTTAGAGATTAACTTAGTGGCTGTCCTTCTTAACAATAAATAATCCTGTTTCAGGCTGTTGTTGGAGGTGGCATACCTGGGGGAAAGAGTGTAAAACTCTCCCAGTTGCCAGGGTCTGCGACGTTTCTGATCGCGTCCACGATATCTTGAAGTGGGAAGCAGAACAGGGAGGTAGGGAGGAAGTTGAGAAGCAGGACCACAAAGGTAGTGCCACATGACAGTGAGTATAGAAATAGAATGAGGCGGAGGATAAATGCGTGGCTGAGGGATTGGAGCAAAGGGAAGGGATTGTTGGAGAACTTCTGGGGCAGGTGTAACCTGTACAAAAAGGATAGGTTGTACTTGAATCTGAGGGAGACCAATATCATGGCGGGATTGACATTTCTGAAGTTGTGACTAAACACGTTGATGAATTTGGAGTAGAATATGTATTGTATATGGATTTTAGCAAAGCATTTGATAAGGTATTCCATGCAAGACTTATTAAGAGATAAGGAGGCATGGGATCCAAGGGGACATTGCTTTGTGGATTCAGAAATGGCTTGCCCACAGAAGACAGAGGGTGTTTGTAGACGGCTCATATTCTGCCTGGAGGCTGGTGACCAGTGGTGTGCCTCGGAGATCTTTTCCAGGACCCCTACTGTTGCTGATTTTTATAAATGACCTTGACGTGAAAGTGGAGGGATGGGTTAGTAAATTTGCTGATTTCACAAACGTTGGCGGTGTTGTGGATAATGTGGAGGGCTGTCAGAGGTTACAGCGGGGCACTGATAGGATGCTACACTGGGCTGAGTAGTGACAAATGTCATTCAACCCAGATAAGTGTGCGGTGCATCATTTTGGTATGTCAAATATGATGGCAAAATATAGAATTAAAGGTAAGACCTTTGCAGTACGGAGGATCTTGGGGTCGGAGTCCATAGGACGCTTAAAGCAGCTACGCAGATCGACTCTGTGGTTAAGAAGGCATACGGTGCATTGGCCTTTGTCAACAGTGGGATTGAGTTTAAGCGGCGAGAAGTAATGTTGCAAATATATAGGTCCCTGGTCAGTCCCCACTTGGAGTATTGTGCTCAATTCTGGTCGCCTCACTACAGAAAGGACGTGAAAACTATAGAACAGGTGAGAAGAGATTTACAAGGGTGGTGTCTGGATTGGGAAGCATGAGAATAGGTTGAGTGAACTTGGCTTTCCTCCTCGAAGCGGCGGAGGATTAGAGATGACCTGACAGAGGTGTACAAGAAAATGAGAGGCATTGATCGTGTGGATATTCAGTCTTTTTCCCAGTGCAGAAATGTCTAGCACGAGAGGACATACTTTTAAGGTGCTTGGAAGTAGGTACAGAGATGTCAGTAGTAAGACTTTTTTTTTACGTACAGAGTGGTAAGTGTGAGGAATAGGCTCTTGGCGGCGGTAGGGGAGCCGGAAACAATAGGGTTTTTTAGAAGACTCCTGAATAGACACTTGCAGTTTAGTAAAACAGAGGGCTATGGGTTAAGCCCAGGTACTTGACAAGGTACCACAAGGTAGACTTATTCAGAAAGTCAGAAGGCATGGGATCCAGGGAGGTTTGACCAGGTGGATTCAGAATTGCCTTGCCTGCAGAAAGCAGAGGGTCGTTGTGGAGGGAGTACATCCGGATTGGAGGGTTGTGACTAGTGGTATCCCACAAGGATCTGTTCTGGTACCTCTACTTTTCATGATTTCTTTTTTTGGTGACCTGAATGCGGAGGTAGAAGAGCGGATTGGCAAGTCTGTAGACGACACAAAAGTTGGTGGTGCAGTGGATAGTGTTGAGGATTGTCGAAGATTGCAGGGAGACATTGATGGGATGCAGAAGTGGGCTGAGCAGTGGCAGATGCAGTTCAACCCGGAGAAGTGTGAGTCGATACATTTTGAAAGGAGTAACTCCGAGGCAGAGTACAAAGTAAATGGCAGGATACTTGTGAGTGTGGAGGAGCTGAGGGATCTGGGGGTACATGTCCATAGATCCCTGAAAGATGCCTCACAGGTAGATAGGGTAGTTAAGAAATCTGATGGAGTGTTAGCTTTAATAAGTCGAGGGATAGAGTTTAAGAGTCGCGAGGTAATGATGCAGCTGCTTAAAACTCTAGTTAGGCCACACGGAGTACTGTGTCCAGTTCTGGTAGGCTCACCTTAGGAAGGATGTAGAAGCATTAGAAACGGTACAGAGGAGATTTACAAGGATGCTGCCTGGTTTAGAGAGTATGCATTATGATCAGTGATTAAGGGAGCTAGGGCTTTACTTCTCCGGAAGGCTGTTCCGGTCCGCTGACGGATAAGACATTCAAGCCAGTAGAGGAGGTCTGGTTGGCATCAAGGGATGATAGCATGAAAGTTCGGAGCTGCAGTTTAGCACCGCGCTATTTAGGACCGTTTGTAGTCGAACCGGCTTTTGACAATCTTTACTCTTCGGAGAGAAGGAGGATGAGAGGAGACATGATAGAGGAGTACAAGATATTAAGAGGAATAGATGGAGTGGACAGCCAGCACCTCTTCCTCCAGGCACCTCTGCCGAATGCAAGCGGACACGGCTTTTAGGTAAGGGGTGGAAAATTCAATAGAAATATCAGAGGAAGGTATTTTACTCAGAGAGTGGTTGGTGCGTGGAATGCACTGCCTAAGTCTGTGGATCAGGCAAATGCAATAGTGAAATTTAAGAGACTACCAGACAGGTTTATGGAGCAAGTTAAAGTGAGGGGATATATCCAAGGCAGGGCTCAACATTGTGGGTAGCGACTAAAAAATAGAATACAGAGAGCTGCGAAGCAGGACTTCAAGTGTAGTAATATCGTGTTTATCGCCTGTGACTGCGGCAGTGAGGTATGGAATGGAATGAAGTAGCAGATACATGTGTAGCTTATGACTTGGAGCAGTGGACAACGATTGGGATTTCTGGTTAAATGGGAACTCGAATGAGGCAGGTGAGCCCTCTTTCATAGGGACAGGTTGCACTTGAATCTGAGGGGGATAAATATTCTTGCGGGTAGATTTACTAGAGCTGCTTGCAGTGATTTAAAATAATATGGCGGTGGGTGAGAAGCAGGCTGTTAGAGCTGGGGATGAGAGAGAAGTTCGACAACTAGATGATGGGTGTTACATGAATGTAAGAACAGACAAACAAATAACTGGGTACGTCCAGTATGCAGACAGAGGAAAAACTGAAATTTTACCGTAGAGACAAAGTTCAAAGGGCGAAGGATGGGCAGGGCTGGAGGTGCTCTGTTTAAATGTGCGTGGAATTCGGGATAAAGAGGGCCGTATTGTTGCGCAATTGGAGATGGTGGGTATGACATTGTGGTAATCAATGAGTCAAAGCTGAAGGAATGCCATAGTTGACAGCTTAACATCAAAGGATATAGTCCGTATCGAAAGAACAAGCAGGAAGGCGTTGGCCGTCATGTGCATCTGTTAGTAACAGTTGGAATTACGTCTTTCGAACGAGGTGACATAGGGTCAGAGAATGCTGTAACGTTGTGACTGGAGTTACAAAGGTAAATAAAAACATTCTGGGAAATATGTAAATACCCGCTTCACCACCCAGGTGATACAAAATGTTATGAAACTGTTCCATAACATAACGAGGTTCCATATCCCGTATCGACCACAATACAGTGCGCTAGTTGAACAGGTGAGCTGGATTTAAAGACAATGTTAGCTAAAAATTGTCAAACGACACACGGGTCACTGTCTTATGACAGAGTCGTCCTGTCTGTTCCGTTCCTATATGATCGAAGTGTCGAGGGAGAGCCACCGTGAAGCAGGTCAATAGTTTACCGACTTTCATGCAAACTGAATGAGAGGGAAAGCTAAACACATCAACGCTGAGTCAAGCACGGCATTGAATATTACTCTCATAGTGGAAAACGAACCTTACACTGCAGATGAAAAGAATAACAAAATATAAAATGAATACCGCTCGTCTTCAGAGCCGGTTGACTCGACAGTCCAATTTCTCTGGCAATGCCGAATGCAATCGGGCTGCGAAACGTTGCTGTGCTTTGCTCAAATGTCTCGGTCAGCACTAGGACGAAAAGAGTGGGGTTAAATACCATCACAATAATGTAATAATTAGCTGATAAACACATATTCACTCACCCAATTGCCGTATCTGCTGCGCTAAAGTTATCGTGTTTGTGACAGGGCCCACTTCCCTTGGTGAAGACGCTGAGGCGCCACAGGCCTGTGTCTGCTGGAAGTCCTGGATGACCAACTTGTCAAAGATGTCCTTCGTCGAGATCGAAGAACCTTCTTCGGGATTCTATACTTCCCACTGCACAAGGTACTCGATCTTAATAACTAACCGACAAGATGTCAGGGGGCGTCGCCTCCGTATAGACCAGGGAACCAACAACCAAGCGAGGAGGAGGATGAGGCGGGTTGAGTCGTGTCGGAGAGAGGTAATACACGGCTTGAACTGCTTAAAAAAACCCCCAAAAAAACGGATACTGGGTTTATCTTCAGTGATGCTGGTAGACACAACCTATACAACACTTTGTTAAAAGCCACTACAAACTGTTCCATATAGCGCGATGCCAATTTGCGGCTCCGAACTTTCATGGGAAGATCCCTTGAAATCATCAAAAATTCCTCTCTTTGCTTGAATGTCCTTACCTGTCGGTGGAGCGGATCAGCCTGCCGGACATTTTCTTTCTGGGCGCGTAGCAGAGAAGCCCTGGCTCATCTCCAGGTGCGTTTGCGTCGCTGGGTCAACTGTTCAGCAGCAGGAACTCCTGAATCAATGTCCTGCACAGGACAGAGCGGGAGCTGGAACCTCTTTGGCGTTCAAAGGACGACCGGAGGTTATTGTGGGCTATCTTTACCTAAACTAACTGTGAGCTCCAGGACGGAGGTTTGGAAGAGACCAGGCAGTGCTGTCATGGTCCGGTCCGTGAAAACCGTATTCCAGTTCACGGTCCGGTCCATCGACTCTTGTTCCGGGTATTCCATTTTTCTCCATTGATCTGTTGAGTTCCTCAGTTGAGGCACCTGCTTCTCATTTTGGGCTGGCTAGATAACTAGCTCCTGGTTTCAGCTTTAGTGCTGGACTATTCCCTTCCCTTTCCCTTCCTTCTGAAGCCTTGCCTGCAACCTCTCCTGCGTCCTTGCCTGTAACGCCGTCAGGTTCTACCGCCGGAGCAAGACCGGGGCCAGGCTGTGTCTAGATAAGGAACATACTGTCGTTGTTTGCAATTGTCTCTGTGTCCCTGCCTTCGCTAGGTTCGTCCGGCCGTTTGCCGCTATCTTGAGTCGTGTACCGCCTCTTTTTATCCTTGCCTCCGCTGAGTGGGTTCGGCCGTTGCCGCAACACTGAGTAGAAAACTCTCTTCGTGTTCAGTGCACTGTGTATAGAAAGAGCCCTGGCCCTTGATCCACATTCCAATGTGAGGTTCTGGCTCTGTGTGCTGTGTACGAGACCCGGCCCTACGTCCTGTTCCCAAGAAGGGGTCCCGGCTCTGTGTTCCAAGTTCCTGAGTTCCATTTCCAAGGCTCCGAGTTTCCAGAGTCCATAGCTCGGAGGTTCCCGGCTCTCAAGACCAAGTCTAGGCCTTGTGTTCCCGTCCTGTCCTTGAGCCTCGCCAAGGCCAGGAGTACCTCTCCCAGCTCTGTGCTGGAGTTCCCTTTTCCTGTCCAGGAGTCCACGTCCAGTCCTGTAGCCTCGTCCTGTCCTTGCCAAGATCCTAGTTCCGAGGCCTAGCCTAGACCCAATTTCCGGTTCCAAGTTAAGACCCCTGATCCGAGTTCCATCCAAGAACTATGTTCCTGGTCCCTGTCCAGACTCTTGTTCCGGAGTTCCAAGTTCCTAGTCTAGGCTCCTTGTTCCTCGTTCCACGTTCGGCTCCCGTGCTTCTAGCCTTAGTCCTAGACTGGACCCTGAATCCTAGTCTCGTCCAGTGCCTGTGCCAATGTCCAGCATCCTTTCTTCCCCTCTCCCCTTGCTTTCTTTCCAATCCTAGTCCTGTTCCTAGAACTTCAGTGTCTGTGTCTTGCATTTGGGTCCGCCATCAACGCCCCCCTTGTAACAAGTGCAGCGTTGTCTCCAAATCCTGGTTCACTCTGTCAGTCTAGCCATTGGATTGTGAGCGGCCGCATTCTGAACAGTCTGAGACAGAGTAGTAGTGTCTCAACAGGGCTTTGGTGAGAACAGCCAGAGGCAAGGTAAGTAGGGGAGTTCATAAAGTATTTCTTTTTCAAATCTTGATAGAGTAGCGAGTATGTCTACAGAGCCAGTGTTCTTTTCTGGGTGTCAGATGTGGGACTTTCAGCAGGTTCCCAGCGTCCCCGACAGCCACATCGGCGCTCGATGCTCCGAGATGCAGCTCCTCCGAGCCGGTGCTTGTGACTGGAGCTCCAGCTCGATGACCACCGGCTTGTGAGGGAAAGATAGACAGGAACTACCAGGAGGTTGTCTCCCCAAGGCTACGGGATACAGGTAAATGATTGACTGTCACTGGAGGGAAGGGATAACATTAGATTCTGGAGGGCTGTCCTGTGGCCGTCCCTCTCAACAATAAGTACTGATTTTTGAGTATTGTTCGGGGGATGACTTAAGGCATAAGTTTGGCCGTGAATCTGGCACCGAATCTGGCCCTCCGGCTCGGAAGGGTAGGGAACTAAAACGGATGGCAGCAGTGATAGGGAGGCTCTATAGTCGGGGAATAGATAGCCTAATCTATGGAGGCAAAAATGAAACACGGAGGGTAGTTTGCCTCGCAGGTGCCAGGATCCGGAGTATTTCTGAACGTGTCCTGAAAAGGGAGGATGAGCGGACAGAAGTCGTGGTTCATATTGGTACCACCGATATAGGAAGAAAAACGTAGGTGATAGTGAAAAAACAGTAATGCAGAGAGTTAGGAAGGACGCTACGAAGCAGGAACTCAAGGGTATTAATCTCGGTTTTATCGCCTGTGACTGCGACAGTGAGAAAAAAAATAGAATGAAGTGGCAGATAAATACTAGATGAAGAATTGGAGCAGGGGCAAGGATTGGGAATTCTCGTTAAATGGAACTCTTCTGGGGAAGGTGGGACCTCTTCCACAGGGACAGGTTGCACTTGAACCTGAAGGGGATCAATGTTCTTGCGGGCAGATTTACTAAAGCTGCTGGTAGTGGTTTAAACTAATATGGCAGGAAGTGTGCACCAGGCTGCTAGAGGTGATGATGAGCCAAGTAGATGATGGGCGTTACATGAATGTAAAAAAGGACAGACCAATGGCTGGGTACAAATGCAGGCAGAACAAAGGCTTAAATTGTTCCACCGACACAGCATTGACAATGACAAAGGATGCAGGACTAAGGGTGCTTTGTTTAATTGCACGTAGCTTTCGGAATAACGTGAACGAGCTCGTAGCACAATTAGGGATGGGTGGCTATGACATTGTTGGCATCAAGGATTCAAGGCTGAAGGAAGCCCATATTTGAGAGATTAGCATCAAAGATATACGCTGCATTAAATGAGCAGGCAGAAAGTCAAAGACGGTAGTGTGAATCTGTCGATAAGAGTTGGAATTACATCTTCAGAAAGAGGTGACATGGGGTCAGAGAATGTTGAATCCTTATGGGTGGAGTTGAGAAATTACAAGGGTAAAATAAAAATATTATGGGAAACATATAAGTCCTCCGAATAGTAGCCAGAGTGTGACGTTGAGTTTGCAAACGGAGCTGGAAAAAGCATGTAGCAAGGGTAATGACACAATTCTACTGGGGGATTTCAATTGTGTGGAGGATCAGAGGGATCTTGGGATCCAAGTCCAGAGACACTCAAATCTGCTGCGTAGGTTGACTCTGTGGCTACGAAATGGTGCATTGGCCTTCATCAATCGTGGGATTGAGTTTGGGAGCCGAGAGGTAATAGGAACTTGATCAGATCCCACTTGGAGAACTACGCTCCGTTCTGGTCGTCTCACTACCGGAAAGATGGGAAAATAATAGAAAGGATGCAGAGGAGATTTTCAAGGATGTTGCCTGGGTTGGTGAGCATACCTTATGAGAATAGTTTGAGTGAACTCGACTCTTACTCCTTGGAGCGCCGGAGGATGAGAGGTGACCTGATGGAGGTGTATAAGATAATGAGAAGCATTGAACGTGTGGATCAGTGGCTTTTTTCCCATGGCTGAAATGGCTAGCACGAGAGGGCACAGTTTAAAAGGTGCTTAGAAATAGGTACAGAGGAGATGTCAAGGGTAGGTTTTTTTATGCAGGGGGTCGTGATTGCCTGGAATGGGCTGTTGGCGACGGTGGTGGTTGAGGACAGGATCTTTTAGGAGTCTCCTGGATAGATACATAGAGCTTAGAAAAATAGAGGGCTATGTGTAACCCCAGGTAATTGCTAAGGTGCAGCACAGCGTAGTGGGCCGAAGGGCCTGTATTGTGCTGTACTTTTTCTATGTTTCTAACACCGCACACAAAATCCCAATTGCGGTCTGGCCGAAGCCTTATAAAGCGTCAGCATTACACGCTTGCTTTTGTATTCTTGTCCCCTCAAAGTAAATGCAAACATTGTATTTGGCTTCCTTATTAGCGAATCAGCCTGTAAGTGACCGTTTAGGGAATCATGCACTAGGTCTCCCACCTCCGTTTGATCCTCGGATTTTTAATTTTTTCCCCATGTAGAAATGAGTCACGCCTACTTCGCTCTGCCCGCCTGTATGCATTATATTTCATCTCATAGCTCCTTGCCCATTCCTACAATCTGTTTTAATCCTTCTGCAGACAGACTGCTCCTCCGCCAACATTCGTACAGGCCGCAAACTTGGCCACAAAGCCATTAATTTCTTAATCCAGTTCCTTGACATATAGCGTAAAAAAGTGGTCCGAACACCGACCTCTGCGTCACAAGACGAGTCACTGACAGCTAACCGGAAAAGGCCCCTTTTATTAGCCCGCATTGTCTGCTGCCAAAATGCCAATATTCCATCCATGCTCGTACCTTTTCTGGAATACCAAGGTCTCCTGTCTTGTTGTGCAGCCTCATGTCTGGCAGGTTGTCAAGCGCCTTCTGAAATCTAATTACATAGCATCCACTGGCTCTCCTCTGTCTATCCTGCCCGTTATTTACTCAAAGAATTACAACAGATTTGCCAGGCAGGATTTCCCCTTTGGAAATTAATGCTGAATATAGCCTACTTCTATCATGTACTTCCGATACCTAACCGTTAGTAATAGACTCCAACATCTGAGGTCACAATAAGTGGCCTATAAATTTATTATATCTGCCAGCTTCCCTTCCTAAATAGTGCAGTAACATTTGCACATTTCAGTATCCAGGAACCATTTCAGAATTTAGTGACTCTCGAAAGCTCATTACTAACGCCTTCGCTATCTGCTCAACGATATCTTTCAGAAATTTGGTCCAAGTGATTTATTTACGTTCACACCTGTGCACCTCAGAGAGAGCTACATTTTACAAATCAGTGAACTCGAATGAATCAAAGACAATGGAAGTACACAAACCAATTGTCGTTGTACATGGCATAACCTCGAAGAAATGGAGGATACCACGTTCTGAAGCTGCTTTGTACCCTCCATTATGTGAACTGGTTTTGCTTGGCTGAATCAAGGTTTTGACGTATCCACAATGATGCTTCAGGGAATCAGCCGGACTAGGGATCGTTTCCATACAAGAGGCTATCTGTGAACTGTTCTTTGGTATGATTAAATACGCAGGTATGTGAATGTTGGAGTCTGTGTCTTCCCTGAGTGATTAAAGCTGTTTACTGGTTTCGTAACAGATTTAGAATACGAGCCATAAATTACCAATTGCCAATTGCGGAAAAGGCTCGATTAGAGTCGAGCCAATAAGAAGATGGCACTGATCAGCCAGAAGACGTTCAACTAACGGGATTGGAGCACAGCACTGACATTGATAAGAAGTGTTTAAAATTAAAGTTCATCGAACGCAAAACGGCAATAACTTTCCGGACACGAAACATCGCCAATCGCTGAAACAATTAACCCCAGTTCGGATAGGTGGCGAGTAGATCAGGAAAAGTTGGCCAACGTAGGCGCTTGCCACTGGTATTGCTGTTTCTATTCTCTGGGACTGTTCAAACAGGGTCACAGAAACTTAATTGGCAAGCACATAGGTGTTGCATTCAGTAAATGCACGTGATCTTCAGATGAATCAATAAAGGTTTCTTTTTTTCTTGCAGAAAATACAAATTCTCTATGTACCTATCTGATCATTATTATTTAGGGGTAATCCTTGTAACACATTTTCTGTATATTAATATCTACAACTAGCATCATCCAAATTCAGTTCATAATAGCATTAAATATTTAGGCCTACGCAATAATATTTATGTAAATCACTAGAAAGCCACAACACTAAACACAACAAGAATATAATAAAAGTACCTACTAAACGAGATCTCGGTGTGATAGTATATGCCTGTACCCCAGGTTTTAGGAACTGAAACAGAAATAAAAATACAACGACAATAATAACTCTTCTCGGGCTTCCAGCTGGGTACAGGCATCGATTACAATCAAGTTTCGACGCCAGTCTCCGCCATCGCCATCTGGGATGATACCCGAGCATATCTAGTCCGGAGGTACTTATACCCCAGTAGTCTGCCCCTTCTGATTGTTATGTCATAAATACCGGACATGCCCATGCATTCCTGGCCATGTTTATTACGTGAAACAAGAACAGATATAGTTATTCCCTTTGCAAATATATTTTGTGCCAGTCTTTTCAGAAAGTAATGCACCAGAATGCTTAGAAATAGCAAAAGTTACGTCGTTATATAAGGGATGCAGAGATAAGCCAGGGAGCCACTGGTAGATGAGGTTTCAACCAGTGGAGTATCAGCTAATGGATGGGATTTAGATGGGTGGTACTGACCTGCAAAGCAAGTGGTTTCGCTGGCAGGTGGTTCAGTTTGACAGAGGGGGCAAATATGAAATACAGCACCTGACGTTGTGGTGTATGCACTTTGGACGGAACGAGTAATGTGCAGAAAAGTTTCTAACCGGCGAGAAAATCCAGAAATAGGACATGAGAATGAACTGATAAATATTTGTTCTGGATTCCCAGAAGGCGAACTTGCAGGGTGACTTGATATTAACGAAGACAAATGCAATGTTGGCATTCATTTTAAGAGGACTCGAATTTGATGTCGGAATAAGGTGTGGAGGTCACGTCATTGTCCGTAGTGAAGAAAGTGGTTTATGGGTTCTTTCTCGGAGAGGAGGCTAATGGTTTACGGGAGAAGGAAGGAATTCAGGGTTGAGGAACAGATCAACTATGAAATGACGGCGGAAGAGTTCGATTAGGTCAACTGTTCAATTCTGCCTCTATATACTATGGTTTAGCCGAACACCATGTCATTTGTCCATCTGAATTAAACACCGGGCCTTCGCTTAAAATCTATCGACGACTTCTACCGTGAGGAGTTCATTAAAGTTATTTATTGACTCCTAAAAATCTCCTGGGGAAATGAGGAAGATGGACGCCTTCATCACTATGTCAAGCAAACAAATCGACAACCTGACTTTCTGCAGATAATATTTGTACCGTGTTGAACCATGTCCTGTGTAGGTGAAATTCATAATGTTGACACAAAATCATTGAACACGGGAAAACACGACAGCTGAAGTTGGGATCTCTGCACACAAAATCCCTTGAAGGTGCCGGTGTGGGATGCAGTCAGGTAAATCTCTCCGCCTACTCAGTCTGAGCATGAACCGGGGCCAACCTGTTGTCAGGGGCGGTCAGTGTGAATTCCCCGTTCTCCATTGACGACAGTTTTCTTTTCGCTATGTGCTCGGTTTCCTCTCCGTCTCTGAGAAACAGCGGCTTGGTAGGTCACTTGACCGAGGGAGCATTTACGCTGGGTTGCGTAAAAGGGTTTGGCGGTGACGACAGTGGGAATATGGTGAAACACAATAAAAGGTTTAATAATTGGTAGGGTGCGGTGGTCGCGGTCTGCGGGTACCGAAGGGTCGGGTCCCGTGCTGTCTCTTTCTCGGGATAGAACCAAGTTTATCCTCGCCTCTGCCACGTTCTCCGATGACCGCTAGTTCTCTAGTGTCAAGATGGAAAACACTGTGACCGCTTCTGAGAAGAACTTAGATATTTTGTTTATTAATTAGTTGAATAATTGACGTGAGTGGATATTTCGCTGCGCAGATGAACTGCTCTCTGAATTTGGACTGAGTTACCCCATAAATGAACGTGTTTGTGCAGCAATTTAATATCAGCAACATGCCTCCGGATTGTTCAAGTAGGTATTCCGAATGGTTGTAATTATTTGGATCCTTTCCGGCAATGTTGTAATAAAGGTATTCGGCAACATTCACCGACCACAAGAGGATGAAGCTTCCGGAGATGGTTAGAAGTAAGATCACAGACCTCCTCCTGCTCTCCATCTCCGGGTCACTGCAATTTTCCGTTTTGATCTGACCCCTCAATCCCTTACGGACGCGACTAGTCACCAAAATCTGTCTCACTGTCAGAGAGTTGAACAGTAGTATTAACACAAACGGGAGTAATGGCGTTAGAACTTTAGAAAACATTCCGAATCCCACCCAACCGGGAGCCATATAGTATTCAGCACTTCGAGTACAGAACCAGGATATATTGTCAACCACTCTCACAGGCTGGTATATAAAGAAGTAGGGCAGATTTTTAAAACAGAATAGGACGCCGGTTGTTGTCAGAACCACAGACGCAATTTTCCCGGTACAATATTTATCTTTCATTTTCTGGCAACAGATGGCGACAAATCGGTCAAAGGTAAAAGCGACAGTGAACCAGACAGAACAGTCTGTGGCTACAAATCCCCCGGCAGCGATCACCCTGCAAACGGGGGTGAAGTCCAAGAAAGTCCAGGAGAAGTAATTGTACCCGACCCACCACAATATGACCTCAAAGGTGATGGTTAGTAGATCGGCGGTTACCATGGCCACCAGGTATCGAGTGGTGCAGCTGGAGAGGCCGCATTTTCCCCGGAACAGGATCACAATCGCCACTAAATTCACTGGGGGAACAGCAAAAAGAATATGGGAATTATTGTCTTCCCGGCACAAAGATCTCAGAGCAAAGTTGAATTCAAAGTTATGAGCAATTAAACTTTGCCAGAAAATCATTGCTAGAGGATTGAAAGGTGAAAAGCAGGTGTCACAGACGCCATTAACGCATGGTTGTTCGGTGATGGGGTACGTTACTCGGTATTACATATGAATAGATTTTGGGGAGTAGGCATTGCCAACTGATCGCCGAGGACGCATTGGAGAAATCAATATAAATCTCCCACCATCCTGTTTTCGACTGATGTGTAAAGCCTTCATACTTCGGCAGCTTTCTCAGCGATGGAGATTGCTGCGGTCCCGTCACCGATGTTCTGTCGCTCTCCTGGCACACACACAATTCCCCCGATTTCAGGCCAAAGACTCTTTCTGGGCTCACCATTTGTCAACCACCCACAGTGGGCGCGCTTGACTCGCTTATTTTAAATTCTGCTGCTACTCTTGGCTGCCAATTCAATACACTATGTAAAGCTATCCAAACAGAAAGTTCAGGTTTTCGTTTTTGACTACTCTTCCTGGCCCGTTGAAGTTTCATGTATTTTACGCGTTAGTGCTTAAACCATCCAATTCCCAATTCAAAGACAATGTAGGTGCTTCAATACATCTGCCTCTTTCAGGGTTTGCTCCAAGTCACTGCAGCGTTATTCTCAATACCCCGATGGTTATTCTTCCAGAACGGAGTATTGCACGTACCTTATCCGAACTGACCACTACTGGATACCTCTAGATTGACACTGAACTCCCTCTTCACTTCACGAAAGAGGGCGTGGAAACAAACCCTGCTGCAGTAAAACGTGCAGAAAACACGCATTTAATTTTTTTAAAAAACCCTTTGGTTTGGACTTTAACTCATAAGTGATGTCAGCTTCTCTTCCCTTAATCTCAGCGGCGATTTACATCACGCGTTCCCTTCAAACTTTCAGAAATTTCTCCAAGCACAGTGGAATCTCTTTGAATTTGATTTAATGCATTGTTACCGTGGAACACTACGTTGCCCGTGAAGGGTCCGAGCGCGCTGGACTATCGGAGTTTACTTTGGCAGCGACTTTCCATTGATAAATCAAAACTTCACGCAATGAATACATCTCCCCGATCAACCATGCTACATCTGTTTCAGCCGCTGCTTTATTTTCAGCCGTGTCGACAGATGAAACCGCAATAGAACATCTGAACGAGCAAAAAGATTTGTCACAATATCTCCACCTCACCCTCTGATCACATTGTCATCGGTATCACAATGCTGTCGGTAAACTGAACGAGAACAAAGACCGCGCACACAGAACTGCAAATTTTAGTTCGCCTCTGTTCTTACCAGGAACGCCAATTACCGCAATGATCAAGTAATATATCTTCCTCACAATGTAAAATGTTTCAAGCATGCTACCTGAAAGTCAGCCTGTCTTCCAGCTGCCCGCGATCTTGCCGAAGCAACTCTGAGCTGATGAATCTCCACGGTCATTCCTTTATAGGCGCTCCAGCACACTGAATATTCAGTACTACACAAGGCTTACGTGTTCCAACAGCTGTGGTAAAAATAAACATGATATCAATCAAGTAAAATCCCAATTGTGCTGAGGTATGGAGAGATTGATACGAAATTGCGAAATCTCAAAGATGAACAAATGACAATCCGAGAAGTCAGTGAATGTTGTTGCGAAACACTCTCAGGCTCACCTCCCGGTTTCATCATTGTTATTGTTAATCTTGTCCATTTCTAGGCTGCATAGATTTTATCATACATGATATACTGTCATTTCGGCTGTTCTGTATCTCTCTGCGAATTGTCCTTGTGATAGATAACAACAATAGAAATTTACAAAAGACAATGTCGTTTGTAATTTTTTCGAAAATAGTAAAGAACCTTAAACGAATAGAGCATCCAGGTTTACGAAGATGCTGAATGCTTGCACATCCTTAATCAAAGTTATCTTCTGCCATAATGAGGCCAGTTTCAGTTTCAATGATCTACACCTCGTATAGATAACCTCCATTCTAATGGCAACAACATCCATTTTTCTAACTTCCGATATTTCTCTCTTCCTCCTTCCTTCCTTCTTCATTTCTCTACTCCAGACTCGTACCGCTTCTTTTGACCTGCTTCTCACCTTCCCCAGGTGGCTCTCCTCCTTTACGTTCTTCCATGATCAATCTTCTTCCTGATCTTCGGATGATCAATCTTCCGAGGACGCCGCGCCCCAGTAGCTCCAATGACTACAGACCGGTGGCATTGACCTCGCACATCATGAG
The DNA here is from genome assembly GCF_048418815.1 of Hemitrygon akajei. Classification (NCBI taxonomy): domain Eukaryota; kingdom Metazoa; phylum Chordata; class Chondrichthyes; order Myliobatiformes; family Dasyatidae; genus Hemitrygon; species Hemitrygon akajei. Next base: position 2,158,241 of record NW_027331945.1, on the reverse strand, counting down.
GACCCTGGAGAGACTTGTTCTAGAGCAGCTCCGGCCTATGGTTAGGCCACACTTAGACCCCCTACATTTCGCAGACCAGTCCCGACTAGGAGTTGAGGATGCCATCGTCTACCAGCTGAACCGTTGTCGACGCCCACCTGGACAATCCGGCGAACACTGTGAGAATCATGTTTTTCGACTTCTCCAATGTGTTCACCACCATCCGCCCTGCTCTGCTGGTTAAAAAGCTGACATGAATGCAGGTGGATGCTTCCCTGGTGTCATGGATTACTGACGACCTGACTGACATACCAGAGTACGTGCGCTTGCAACACTGAGTCAGACAGAGTGGTCAGCAGAACTGGGGCTCCACAGAGGACTGTGCTGTCTCCCTTTCTCTGCACCATCTACACCTCGGACTTCCACTACTGCACAGAGTCTTGCGATATTCAGAAGTTTTCTGATGACTCTGCCATAGTTGATGCATCAGCAAGGGAGATGAGGCTGAGTACAGGGCTACGGTGGGAAAACTTGACACATGCTGTGAGCAGAATCATCTGCAGCTTAATGTGAAAAAGACTAAGGAGCTGGTGGTGGATCTGAGGAGGGCTAAGTCACCGGTGAACCCTGTTTCCATCCAAGGGGTCAGTGTGGACATGGTGGAGGATTACAAATACCTGGGGATACGAATGGACAATAAACTGGACTGGTCAAAGAACTGTCTACAAGGAGGGTCAGAGCCGCCTCTACTTCCTGAGGAGACTGAGCTCCTTTAACATCTGCTGGACGATGCTGAGGAGGTTCTACGAGTCTGTAGTGGCCAGTGGTATCATGTTTGCGGTTGTGTGTTGGGGCAGCAGGCTGAGGGTAGCAGACACCAACAAAATGAACAAACTCATTCGTAAGGCCAGTGATGTTATGGGGGTGTAACTGGACTCTCTGATGGTGGTGTCTGAAAAGAGGTTGTTGTCCAAGTTGCATGCCATCTTGGACAATGACTCCCATCCACTCCATAATGTACCGGTTAGGCACAGGAGTATATTCAGCCAGAGACTCATTCCACCGAGATGTAACACTGAGCGTCATAGGAAGTCATTCCTACCTGTGGCCATCAAACTTTACAACTCCTCCCTCGGAGTGTCAGGCACCCAGAGCCAACAGGCTGGTCCTGGACTTATTTCCACTTGGAATAATTTACTTATTATTATTTATTTATTTATGGTTTTATATTGCTATATTTCTACAGTATTCTTGGTTGGTGCGACTGTAAGGAAACCCAGTTTCCTTTGGGATCAATAAAGTATGTCTGTCTGTCTGTCTGTTCTGAAGGATGGTAATTGTCGCCTTCCTATCACCTATGTCTGCCTCTCTGATCGTATGGCGAAGTTGCACTCCTCTGCCCGTGTCCAGAGACAAAGTTCAAATGAAACATATTTCTTCCGTTTTGATGTCTTCATTTCCACCTTAATACTCTGTTTGTCACCTGTCCAAAGGGACCCCACTTCTCATAAAATTTCCAACTGCTCTTGACTGGGCTTCCTTTACACTGTGTTAAGGGATCTGATCAGATTCCTTCTTCTCCAGTCCTTCCCACATACAATATCCCAACCTCTTATTTTGTCCCCTACCCCACTCATCTGGCGTAACCTACTACCTCTTGTTTGTCCTGCTCCTCCTTGTGCTTCCCCAACATTCTTATTCTGGAATCTTCTACTCCTTTTCTAGCCCTGATGAGGTCCTGGTCCGAAAGACGGACTGTATGGTCATTGTCATATCTGTGGTTTGACCTGCTGAGGATCAAAATGATCCTCCCCTCCCGTCTCAGACCAGTTTATTCCGTATCTTTTCCCTTCCCTAACTCCACCCAACCTCTTGTATCGCCAGTCAAATAACAACATCCAATATCCTTAAAAGTCTATTCCTACATCATTATTGCAAACCTATCCTGTCCTCCCTCCACAGTCCGATTAATATATTCCGTCCTGAAACCTCCCCTCCCTCCATACACATATTATTATACCAATGAGCATCATCACAGACATCTCTTCTGCCGACAAGGAAACAATTTCCTCAGCTATTCCCATCCTCTCTGTTCTCCGCATTCTCATTAATACCGCATCCTGCATAATGTCACCTCCTCACGCTAGAAACGCATTATTACCCAAATCGATTGTATTCCAAACTCGGCTTTATCCACTTACCCTTACCTAGTGTAATCCCAATACGGACTCCCCCAACACCTCAATACTGCAAGCAGTATAATGCCTTTCACCCTACCCTCTACTCACCCACTAATGCTCCTCCATGTCTAATCCACACGTCCATTAATATCATAAGCAATATAATCTCTCAGTACGCACTGTGAAAGACACGGGCAGTATGAGAGAAGTTCGAGACTTACGCACAGAAGCGGGTATTACTAAAGCGACTATTGGGTCGTTAAAAGATGTGAATTTAGAAACGTCACATGGACGCAATGGAGGAGATCCCAGTGTTCTGAAAGGGTTAGCTGAGTGACTGTAGAGGCAATAGCGTTGCACTTTGAATGATCACTAGATTTCGGAATATCCCCGATGAGTAGAAAAGAGCAAAAGTCAATCCATTCCACTCTTTAAGACGGAAGGTCCGCAAAAGACAGGAAGCTATAGGCCAGATAGCTTGACCTCAATGATTGGAAACCCGTTGTTCTCCATTATGATAGATAAGGTTTCGGATGCTTGCAGACAAAACAGATCTAATTTTAACATGGTTTTCTGAAGAAGAAAAAAGTCCTGGTAAATCTGTGAGAATTCTTTGAGGAAAATAACAAGCAGGATTGATAAAGGCGAGTACGTGGCTGTCGTGTACTTGGGTTTTCAGGAGGTCTTTCACCTGATGATGCACAAGAGACTGCTGAAAAATATAAGAAGTCTTGGTATTACAGGAAATATATCATTGTGGATAGAATCAGAATCAGGTATAATATCACCAGCATATTTAGCGAAATGTGACAACTTTCGGCAGCAGTACAATGTAATACATGGCATAGGGATAGAAAAGTGTCATTTAATAATTAAACAAGAAAATATTGAGGTAGTGTCCATTCTGTCCATCATGTCCATTCTGAAATCGAATGGCAGAGGGAAAGAAGCTTTTCCTGAATGATTGACTATGCACCTTCAGGCTATGTACCTCCCTCGTGATGGTAATAATGAGACCAGGGCATATCCTGGATGATGGGTTAATTGATAATGGACGCCCCCTTTTTGGGGCACGATCCTTGAAGTTGTCCTGAATACTACAGAGTCCAGTGGTTATGATGGAGCTGAGAAATTTCACAACTCTCTGCAGTTTACTTCAATCCTGTTCAGCAGCGTCACCGTCCCGCAGACCAGACGGTGATGCAGACAGTTGATATGCTCTCCACTGTACATCTGTAGAAACATGCGACTGTTTTGGTGACATACCAAATCTGCTCAAACCCTTAATAAAATATAATCGCAGTCCTACCTTCGTTATGGCTGCATCGATTTGTTGCGTCCAGGTTAGGTCCTCAGAGATATTGACACCGACGAAGTAGCAATCGCTCAGTCTCTCTACTTCTGATCTCTCTATGACACTGGTATGTGTTTGATCGTCCTACCCCTTCTGAAGTCCTAAATCAATTCTTTGGTCCTAGGGGTGTTGAGTACAACGTTGCTGCTGTGACACCAATCAGCTAGCTGGTATATCTCGCTCTTGTACGCACTCTTACCACCATATGAGATTCTGCTAACACTGACTGTATGATCAGAAAATTTATGAATGTCATTTGAGCTGTACTTTTTGCACACGGTAGGGATACTGAGAGAGTAGAGCATTGGGCTACGCACACGTTCCTGAGGCGAGCCAGTGATGATTTTCAGCGATTGGAGATGTTATTTCCAAAACGCAGGGACTGTGATCTTTCTAACCAGAATCCAATTGCAGAGGGAAGTACAGAAGACCGGGTTATGCAGCGTTTTGATCAGAACATCTGGAATGATAGTGTTTACTGCTGAGCTGTAGAGATGGAATAACCTTCTGAAATAGGTATTTGTACTGGCCGGGTGACCGAAAGCAGCGCGGAGAGCCAACGACTTTGTTGGTCCCTGCTGAACTAGGAGTTAAATCTATCGTTAACCAAACTCTCAAAGCATTGCGTCACCATCAATGTGTGTACTTCTGCACGATAGTCGTTCAGGTGGCTTATCCTGCTCCTCTTGGGCACTGGTATAATTGTTGCCCTTCTGAAGCAGGTGGGAAATTCGACTAACAAAGTGAGATTGAAAATGTCTTTCAACACCTCCGCCATTTGGTTGGCACGGGTTTTCTGAGCCCTACTTGGTCTTCCAATAGAGCATGGCGCCTTCTGAGGGTTTCCCCTCTTGAAGAATAGCCTGTTATCAGCGTCCGAGAAAGAGATCACAGGATGTCAGGAATGTCGGGAATCAAGGATTGTGAATAAAGGGGAATTTTCTAGTCGGCTGCCGGGGATCCTGTTTCGCAGGGCTCGGTGTTGCGACAGCTTGTATTCGCTTTAAATGTTAGTGATTTGGTTGACAGACATAAAAGCTTAGTGGCCAATTTTGTGGGCAATACCAAGTCAGGAGGAGGGGTTGGGCATGCTGTAGAAAGAGAAATCTGCAAGCCCGCGGTTCCCATAGCGAACAGAGAGCGAGTGGTGCAGATGGAGGGGACACATTTTCACCAGGGGAGGATCACATTCGCCACTAAATTCACTGAGAAAACAGGAAAAATAATTCATGGATTTCTGGTTATCCGCTCTATGGGTCTTAGCGACATCTCGGTGCGGTGAGTATGTTTGGTAGCAGGGTTTCACCAACAATCCAAATTTAGTTTTCGAACAGCTCAACTCCGGATGTTTACAAGACGGACAAACTGCGTTCTACAAATTCGCGCAGTGGGAATCATATTGAACAGTGCCAGGACAGGTACGGTGTTTAGGACAGATCGCTAGAGAGAGCATTATGCAAAAATGGATGTAAAACTACGATTATCTGCTATCCGACTCTTCGGTACAAGCTCGGTATTTTTCTAAGAGTTCGCGCTCCATTCGACGTCCATTCACGTGCGTTTGCTATAGACGTGTACGCCGATAATCCGCTTGACACTGCAGTTGCAGGCTCTCCGGTTCCCGTGCACACCTTCTCCTTCCCGAGTCCCCGAATCCGGTGTTTCCAAACTAACTACCGTTGTCCCCGCACCAGCGCTTCAACACAGGAACGTCTACTGGCCGCGCCTCCCTCAAACATACCCATTACAGTTTACAGTTTAATTGGTCACAGGTTACGTGATGAAAACCTTCAGCTTATTACATGAACACTGCAAGGCCGGATCGCTTTCAGATTTGAGGTTGGTACTGCAGAAACTCAGCAGACCATACGGCAACTCTTGCAAAGAGAAAACAGTGGTATATTTCGGGCCGAGTTCCTTCTTCAGGACTGGAAGTGAATAACATAAGTCAGGGTAAGAAGGTCGGGAGATAGGAGGAAGAAGTACACGGTCACAGGTGATCGGTGAATTCTGGAGAGACGGAGGGGTGAAGTAAAGAGCAGGAAAGCTGATTGGTGAAAGTCATAGAGGAGGGTTAGAGGTCTGCAAGGAGAGGATAGAAAACCAGAGAAGAGGGGTAAGGGGAGGGACGTCAGAGGGAGGTGATGGGAAGCTAAGGAGAAAGGTGAGAGGGGGAAACAGGAATAGGGAAAGGTGGAGGAGTGAGGTGCGCAATAACCGACAGCTCCAGAAATCAATGTTCATGCCATCAGTTTGGAGACTAATCAAACGGAATATAAGGCGTTGCTCCTCCAACCTGAGCGTGGCCTTATCTGGGCAGTCGAGGAGGTCACAAACTGACATGGCAGAGTGTGAATGGAGATTGAATTGAAATGGGCGGACTTCTAGGAACTCCCTTATTCCTGACGGACGCAGCTTATGTGCTCGGCTAATCCCTTTTTCAATCTATGTCGGCTCTTATCGATATACAGGAGACCACAGCTGGAGGAACGGGTACAGTAGATGACATTAACAGACGCGCAGGTGAAGTGTCGCCTCATCTGGAAGAACTATTTGGGGCCTTGAATGGTAGTGAGGGAGAAAGTCTAGCGGCATCTGTCGCAATTGTGCCGCTTGCAGGGATAGGTACGGGAAGGCAGATCACTCGGGAGGTACGAGTGTCGCTTAGGGGAGGATGCCTGTGGTAAGCAGAAAGTTTTTTTTTTGGCGGGGTTATAGTGGTCGGTGATTGGATGCTTTTGGAGATGATGGCATTTACGGAGAATTTTCTGACGGGTGCGGAGGCTACTGGGGTGCCTAATGCGGACAAGAGGAGCCTTATTCCTAATGTGGTGGCGGAAAGATTAGGTGAGGGCAGATGTGCGCGAATTCGAAGAGATGCCGGCGTGGGCAGCGTTGATGAAAGTTCAGGTAGCTTTAAGAATCAGTGGGTTTATAAAAGATATCATTGTATCGAGGAAGGGGAGGGAGGTGTTGGAAATAGGTTGTTAATTTGATTGCAGCTTCTGTAGTATTTGGAGTCAAAGTTGATGAAGTCTACTAGTCCAGCATGGGTGAGGAAAACAGCACCAATGCAGTCGGCGATGCAGCGGAGGAAGAGTTGGGGAGTGATATGGGTGTAGTCTTGAAACATAACCTGTTGCACATTCCCGACAGTGGATATGGAGAGGTCAAAGATACATTGTATTTATTGCAAGAGTTATTGAATGAAAACACTCTGGTTTTGTTTAGGTTCCATCTGGATTACGGTGTAAGATCCTGTTCCCCATACTAACACAGATTATATACTTAGAATTCCAGCAACATGATTTCTATTTTATTTATTTCTAATCTCTACTTGCCTGACTTCATGTGAGGAAACTTGTGAGATATCCTACGTCGGTGATGCTCTGCTTGATTAATAATGCTATGTTCCTCCCTCCCATCATTTCATCCCTTACAGTCACATATAAACCATTTTTACCAGCTTTCTCTAATTACATGAATTGCATTCCTTCTAGCGCCGGGAAATGGTTTCTATTCTTGTATTCCCAGCTTCCAGGTCGTAATTCTAAGCACCTGCATGTCCCAGCTCTCCCGCCATTTTTCGCTGTATCCACATTCATCAAGGTCTCACTCACTGGTGAATACCGACGCAAAGTATCATAAAGGATTTTCAATACTTCCTTGCACTCCAGACACGTTTCCTCTTTTGTCTGTTATCTCTCCCACACTCTGGCTCGTCATCTTCCTGTTTTTCACCTACTTTAAAGCCGCTCTCCCATGCCTTCCCATGTCCCTTTTCAATTCTTCTAAGTCCATTGTTAAATCCCTACTGGATACATTCTGACTTTCCATAGCCCTGCCTGATCCTTCCTATAAAATCTTAAGTATATTTCTTTCTTCTTCTTGGTGTTCTTATCAACCAGGGTTAATTTACAGGGCCTTCTGATGCCCGCCTCAATGAGATAAGCCAATGCTGAACCCCAATCAAATGCCCGATTAACAATCTCCATATTTCTGTTGTGCATTTGAAGGAAAATATCGCTTCCCTAATTCGGCTCCCAGGTTCCTACCGAATAGTATCAATTAAGTACATTCCATATTGTCTACTGCTATCCCAGTGTAAGATAGCTGTGCTCTGTCTTTCTGAAATGCTGACACGCGGAGAGATCAGTTACCTGACCCATTTCACTTTCTAGTATTAGCACAAGCTGTAATGTCCTTTCGTCGGCCTGCCCGCTACTTGTGCCGGGTCTCCTTCCTGTACACAGCTGATAAATTCTGCCATATCTAAACCTTTTAAACAGAGGAATTACCGATGAATATCATTGAAGTTCATTGTTGCCAGTAGCAAAATCCGTGTTTCTCCAAGAATCTGTGCAAAATCTATGCCCCGATCTGTTACAGTCTCTGTGTGTTGTTTTCGTTTTCGTGATGGCAGCTCTGTACAAAATACTCTCAAACGAGTGTTTGTTTCCTTCCTACTTCTGAGTTCCACTCACAGTCTATTAACATGTAATCCCACCACAGCGTCCTCACTGTCCGCAGCTGTGATACTATCACACTCTCCCTGTGTTTAAAAGGCTTTCCCTTTACTCTCTTTTACCCGACTATAAACATTTTGAAACATCCGAACACCTAGAAATCATTCCTCCCCTCTGATTGAATTAACTTTATTTCTTACATCTTTCGCATACATGAGGAATAAAAATCTTTAGGTTACGTCTCCGTCTACATGTGCAATGTAGAATCCTAGTAATTTATAATAAGTTATAATAAACAGAACAGTCAATGTAACATAGAAAAAAATAAATAAGCGTGAGGTAATCAGTTTGATGGCCTGGTGGAAGAGGCTGCCACGGATCCTGTCGGTCCTGTATTTTATGCTGTGTAACGTTCCACGGATAATTGTAAAATTTCTGCGATAGTCTAGAATTCGATCATGTCAGGGTAACCAGGCACATGATTGTTTGAATTTATGATATGTTTGCAAAGTTTACCGATTTTTTAAACAGATTTATTCTAAAACTCCGCCGAATTGCAATTGGAGTGGGCGTTATCTAGATAGATGGCCATTTAACGTAAACACATACTTCATTCCATCCTTCAGCTCTTGTCTGAATTTCCTCTGTGTCAGTGTATAGACACAAGTATTGGTGCACACACTGAGAGTTTCCAACATGTACCCACATTGCTGTAGTATATATACTGGGGAACTCAAATATCTGTCCAGGTAATAGTAATTTTCTGCTTGCATTTCATGGAATGAACTGCATAGGGCATCCAAAATAATACGAAATTAGCTGAAATTGCAAGCAATAAAATCATTGATTTTCTGCGGTTTTCCACCTCGGTATCTTTCTGTTTATCGCTGCTCTTCCGAAGCCCTCTGCGGACTCTATTTGCCGCAATTATATGTTTTACTGTTAACCCATTGAAGATAAGAATTAAGCCAATTGGTAGCAATGGTGTTAAAATGCCATCCAGTATTTCCATTCCTTTCCACACGGGTAAAGTAGCGTATTCATGTGTGAGAGCGCAACGCCACGGCATGTTGTCAATAATGACGTAAGGTTCAACATCAAAGTAAAACGGGACACTTCTCCCGCAGCTCACTATAAGCACGGTCACCATAACCACCGTTGCTGTTCTGTCAGTGCAGTATCGATCTCGCAGCTTTCGACAACATATTGCGATGAAACGATCAAAAGTAAAACTGACCGTAAACCAAACAGAACAGTCCCTCGACATAACAAGTAATACACCTGTCACTGCGCATACAGGAGTGATGAGCAGGGATCTGAAATAAATGTAGATGTTGTTGGTCTGTTCCACTAAAGCGAAAACTATTACCACCATCAGATCCGCTGTCGCCATTCCAACCAGGTAACGGGTGATGCATTTGGAGAGTCCACATTTTCCCCGAGATAGGATCACAATCGCCGTTAAATTAACTACAAGAAATTTGGAGAGAAAAAAAATAAAATTAACACAAAATTATCATTAGCTGCAAATATCTGAATACCACAGGATATGATTTTTTTTTTGGAAGTGAGAAGCATAAATTGAATTTGTGCGGAATCTGTCCGTGCACACTGGCTTGACAATAGTGGACAGCATTAGCAGTTGGTTGGCGACTTTCTGACAAATTAGAACCGGGAATTTGATTTCCACGTCTCACGAACCTGTGAAGGTCGATCGCTCCATAAATAACACTATTTCCATTGTTTGAGTTGAAATAGCTGAAGGGATTGTTTCTGGTGAAATCATGAGATTTAATGCATAAGTTACAATCTAACGTTTTATGGAAGAACAGACCGGAGTGTCGATGTTAGACTGGCCGGTGAGTTGAAAAAAGCTTCTGATCTGGAAAAAACGACCACTGTCGGTCCAGAAATCCGAGCAAGGTGAAACTATGTAATTTTACCAATATCGGCACCAACGTGCATCGACAAAACAAGTAATAAAAAAAATCATTTAGAAACAATATGGAAGCTGAATAACAAAACAATTAGATGCTTGAATTCTCTATTCTGGAAACACATTTCAGTCGAAGTTAGCTTCTGTGCTCAGTAAATGTCCAAACAGTGCAATTGATCGAAAGCAAGATGACGACAGCACCATACATACAGTGACCACCTCCAGTACCTTACCAGGGATACCAATCACTACAATTGCTGGATAGAAAACGCCCGCGATGTAGTAAATCGCTGGATATCCCATATTCCGTCAGTTGCACGGAAGCTTCCAATTGTTCATGTGGTTCAGAGTTATATGCAATTCAGAGTAATTCCACTGGGGCAATTAGTGTGGTTATAGCATCCGTCGCATGAGGGACAACCAGCTACACAAACACATACATTAAAGTGTATTTCTGACTCTGTAACCCTGCCATGAAATCGGATCCCCAGTGGATGTTACAAGTTGTTAACTTTTAAACAAATTATAATACGAACCTTACCAATGTACTTTCCAAGACATCTGACGTCAGCTGCTGAAATGGGACATTTTCTGATCAGTGTTGTTTCTAACGTAGACAATCATCCTGAGCAATCAACATGGACAATCAATTTCAAACAGATTTAATTTGTCCCATTCAGTGGACAACATTCGTCTCCGACATTGAGGGCAGGATATCAGCTCGGCCAGTAAAATAGGGTACAATTTATTGAAGGGCAAGATAGGATCATTTTCTCTGTCGCTTGTTTTAGTAATTTCGATAAGCTTCAAAATGTCCAGCGATAATTTGAAAGGAAGAGTTCGGGAAATGAACACACAGATTTTCCCCATTCAAGGTCTATACAAGGTCTAGATTCTATAGCATATATGTCAAAGTCAAGGCCCGCGGGCCAAATCCGGCCCGCGGTGGAATTATCTTTGGCCCGCGAGATAATATCTAATTACTATTAAAGCTAGCCCCAGTAATCGAAGCGCCTACGGCGTACGATATGGCTAATGCTGAGTTTATTCAGGTACCAGGTTTTCAGGGTTTTTAGTGTTTATTCGGCAGTCTTGCTCGGCAGTCTTCTTCATAAGAAACGGAATTTGTAAAGTGAAACACTTTCTAGTTATAGCAGAGACTGAGACACATGAGAGCAGGCTGAAAAAACGGAGGCAACGAAAGCTGCGTTCGCACGTGTCCGACTGATCCCCCCCGTATGAAGCTGCATTTTGCTCAATCCGGCCCGTGACCTAAAATGAGTTTGACACCCCTGCTTTATAGAGAGGGTGCGTGGATACTGGAGAGGGAGTGCAGAGGAGATTTACAAGGGTGTTGCCTGGAATAGATGTCTTACCTTAGGAGAACAGGGCCTTTTCTCCCTGTAGTGACAGAGGATGAGAGGTGACCTGACAGAGACGTATAAGATGAAGAGTGTGATTGATCGCGTAGATAGTCTGAGTTTTTCTCCCAGGGCCGAACTGGCTCACACAGAATGGTATAGTTTTAAAGTGCTTGGTAATAAGTACATAGGAGATGCCAGGGGCAGCTTTTTCACACAGGAAGTTGTGTTTGCATTGAATGCAGTGCCGGCGGCGGTAGTGGAAGCGGATTCAATAGGGCATTTTAAGAGTCTTTTAGGCTGGTACATAAGTGTTAGATATATAGAGGACTAGGCGCTCGGGAAAGTCTAATGAGTCTCTTGAGTGTTCACATATTCGGCACAACATTGTGGACCGAAAGGCCAGCAATATGGTTTATATGCAATATGTTTTATATTCCATCGTTAGAGTGAATCTACAACTAGAGTTCATATGCTTGGGGAGAAAATTGAAATATGCAAGCAGTGTATGTAGGAGAAGCTATTCACTCGGAGAGTCGAGCGGGTGTGGAATGAACTGCAAGCTTTAGATTCGGATTCAACTGTATCATTACAGTGAAAGTTGTGTCGGTACGTGGATGAGAGAGGGACGGATGGTGAAGATAAGTGGGGTGAGGTGGAAGATCACAGAGGGATGACCTAGATGGACGGAAGAGCTTATTTCTCTGCAGTAATAATCTGTGACATCATGACTATCTCTGTCCCATTTCCCCATTCAATGTCTTCTCATTTTGGTCACCAATCTAATTATTTGCAGAATAGGGGGTGTGTTCAAGCTTACCTCTCAAGCTTATTTCATTCTGATCCTGAAACCTGCACTACTCCGTGCCTAATGTGGAACTAGTACCTTTGGGCAGCCCTCGGCTTATTGGAAAAACAAAGTCTCGCCTCGCTGCATCCAGGGGGAACCTGTACCAATGTGCTGCCCTCGGCTGACTGTACAGAGTCTCACGTCTGTATCTATCGTGTGACTGGTTTCGATGTACGAATCTGCTATCACTGGAGGATGACTCGCCTCTCTGTATCCATCGTGGAGCTAGTCTCAAAGCAGGATGTTCGGAACTGGTATCATCACTGTGGGCTGACTCACCACTCGGTATGCATTGTGGAACATGTACTGATGCATGGCCCTCGGCTTCTTTGAGAATATCTCAGCGCTGATAGTACGCTTTTCCCTCTCACACTTTGAATATGATTTGTGAGGCTGACTGCGCTAGTCTCTCCGTGTGACACACCGTTTCTTGTAAATTGCTTTCTATCAGTAACTCGGAAACTGTTGACATTTGCTGCGACAGAAATTCATTTCAATTCCTACTCCGCCATTTCATTGTGCACTACGCCATTAATCAATACATCCGGTTCATTGGTCAATACATCAACATTCTTACTAGTTTTGTTGATTTCTACGGTATTTGTGTTGTTACCAAGGCATCATTTATTATCTGTCTCCAATTGTTCCTCCGATGGCAATGATTAACTTCTTTTTTATAGGATTGCAGCCTTTCCACTGGCGAATGGGAGGAGGTAGAAAAGAGCAGTGACGGACGCAGATGTATTGCTAGGCAAAGCAGGTTTCTGACTCACACGTGGACTGTGAGGTGGCGAGTTCCCCTGCAAGTGTGGTCATTGGTCCAGACGCTGGAGATGCTGCCTGGACGAGCACTGTACATGTACACGTTTATTCGCTAATACAAAAAGCATAGATTTTAGAAAGCAAATGCGAATCGATAGTGTTACACAATGCGGTACCGGAATCTATATCGGGTCTCATCAATGGGAATGAGGGAGGACGTGTTGATGCAGGTAGTTGTCCTGTAATGTTTTCAGTGATAATAATGCCAGAAAGGAGATTAGTACGGAGGGATAGTGGACAAGGGAGTGACGGGATACCTGCAGAAACCGCAGAAGGCGCTGGCGGCTGTGTAGGGAATTCAATCGTTGGAAGATTCGTTGAAGACGGAGGACGTTATGGAGGAGTAATGCTAGAACTCAGTTAGGTTAAAAACATGAAGATCTTATTTTTTGTTCTTTTCTCCAGCTATAGGAAGGATTGGAAACCATAGAAAGGGTGCAGAGGAGATTTACAAAGATTAGCCAGGATTAGGGAGCATGCCTGATGAAAATAGGTTAAGTGGACACGGCATTTTTACTTGGAGCGACGGACCATGAGAGGTGACCAGATAGAAGTGTATAAACGGATGAGAGGCATTGATCGTATGAATAGTCAGAGGCTTCAGAGTCAGAGAGTAACTGGATAACTGCAACGGGTTATCAGAACATATTGGTTATGTATTTATTTGTCAATGTCCTCTCCCTTGCAGCAAATAAAACGTAAACCCACAAATTACAGACTACAGAATCAATACCACAAATGTCTAATCATTAATGACATTTATAGTACCCTGCAGAAATGGAGATAGCTATCTGTCAATTACTATTGTAAATTTGTCATCTGTCAATAACAATTATTGCCACACACTGACAATGGCATTGCTGATCATGATAATGACGACAATGGTAATCCAGGCCGATCACTGACCTGACAAATCATACATTTTTTTTAACACTGTGGTGTGCGATTACGTACGGGTTCTGACACAAATATAATTCTTTTCATTTTTTTCCCTTTCTGATTCAACAGCTGTATGAATTTACAATGGAATAACGCACCGTGGAAGTATTGACGTCCGTCAAAGCATAGATTTATCAGGATGATATGCAATCTACTCATCAACTACTTGACGCAAATAAAGGAAAGGTAGATTGTAAAGAATACCTATCGGCCATTCAGTGGTCTGAACCATTGAATACTGGAGGGAAAACACGTGAAAAATGCTAAACAAGCCAAAGCACATTTATGGCTACGCCACTTTGCCTTCCTGCCAACAGTTTTTGTGACCAACGCTTAGACACAACAGGCGAACAAAAAAAAAATCAGATTTTTGACAAATTTCCTATTTCATTTAAAACTCGTAACAGAATAAAAAAAGACATATTGCGTTCTTCCTTCTGTGTTAAATGTGATCCTATCTTCCATGACACACTTTCATCCATGTTCTGATACGTTTTGTGTGTAGTTCAAAAATATCTAATAACAGGAGCATATATCCTCACAGATTTTGCTCAATTACTGTTCAAATCAAGGGAAAACATTTCATGTCATTTCATAAAATATATTGAACTTCATTTCAAGGGTGGCCGTAAGAGAGAGCCGTCTTCTCTATTTATCGCGCTTGTCATTCAATCTGCCAGGAAATGCAGAGGAGGCCTGAGCCAAAATCAGAGCAGCGGAGCGGATTCAGCGGGGATCGATAACTTCCATAACAGATCGGAAAATAATAAAGCTGAATAGCAGCAGAAGCCACAAAGCAAGGGGCAATGGAAAATAAAAACAATTTGCAACTAGGTAAATGTTATGCAGGTCGAGTGAAAGCCAAAAACTACTGGTTGAGTCCGACGGGTTCGATGAGTGAACAAGGATGGTGGTTGAGGACAGGGTTTAAGTAGGCTGCAGATAATGTGTATGGAACGACTGGCAGATGAGGTTGAGACAAGGATATGTCAGCGTGTGCAGGCCTGATATAAGAACCAGCATCATCACCCTCCATGACCTTTTTCCGACGGCCTTAGCCAATCCGGAATGGTCTGGCAGAACTCAATGATGAACGGTTTATCAAAATTCCTGCTATGAAGGAGGAGGTCACGGGTTTTGCCAGCGAGATAGAAGACACTGATTACGAAAAGCTCATGAATCATCTACTTACCAGCAGCAAGAACTGTGGCAATCCCTGCAGGAGAAAGACAGTTCCTGATTTCCTTTGTATTTCAATCTCTGCCAATAATCTGCCAATTTCAAATGGGATTTTGAATTTAATCTGGATGTCAGGTGTTTTGCAGCATTTGCCGCGTTCACACGACTAAAAGTTATCTTTGGTCATGTTGTGCATTTGTTTTAATATTTCTGTACATAGGATGAAGTTTTGGCATCTGTTTGTGCTCAGAAAATCGCAAAAAGAAAATCCGGAGTTACAGGAATGTGAATTCCCGTAACCTGGACATTATAAGCAGAAGACAATCCATAATATTGCTCTTCACGCTATCGGGCAGCTTCATATTACTCACTTTGACAGCATCTAGGAAACATTTTATCCCCTTTTTTCGCCGTGTATTCAGGTCGCGACATCACCTGTTGTACAGGTGTCATTGAACAAATCGGAAATCTGCTCACGCACATCACTTCCTGTGCAAACATCGGTATGTAAGCATTGACCCACACTAAATTCAGAGATGTGCCAAACGCTTGATAATGTCTCCTTGCAAGATTATTCTGACATTGAGCAAGAAAAATGTACTTCAATCTTTGTCGCCGTGCCTTCAGAAGTGTTCGGTTTCATTTCATGCCCGTTGTTATAACTTGCATGATTCTATCAGGAATCCCGATTGTTATTGAGAAAAAAGAGTTGCATCTAAACAAGGTGATTAGTGTCCGCCTGGCCTATTGCTGAATCTATTGTCTGTATCGAGTGATTGTACTTAGTTTAATGAATGAGGAAAACTGTTTCAATGAGCAGAATCGAAGGGAAGTGAATCCTAAGGCAAATCTTTCATCAGTGGCACCGTGGATCATAGACAGAAACTGAAGTCAGAGTGAAGAAGAGACTAGGTAGACGTGTGTCCTTACTTTCATGGAGAACAATTAAATTTAACAGTCAGCAGTTCAATTGTTCCCCATTTAACATCAAGGATTGTATACAATGCACAACATCAAATTCTTGTTCTTCAGACATCCAGGGAAACAGAAGCGTAGGTCAAAGGACGACAGACTGTATAACATTTGGAACCCGAGAGCGGCCCCCTACTCGCCCCTCACACGCATAAGCAGCAGCAAAGTATTGACCGCCCCCACCACCAGTTATTGCAGCAAGACGCACCGACTCCCTCCAACTACCAACCATACAATAGCAAAGCCTCAGGGAAAAAAACAACATTATCTACTGTAAAAGAAAAACGCTAATTGTTAAAAAGGAAAATTCAACATATCTCGGGCATTCTCTCCCTCTTTCACACATTTTTCCCTCTTTCTCTCCCTCTGTCTCCATTCTCCATCTATTTGCATCACCTCCACCATTCTCCTTAGCGCATCAAAATTGGAAAGCCAGAAATTTTCCTGGCAGAATATCTGCCTGACGTGCAAATCGGTGCAGAAATTTATTATTATTAATATTCTTTATTAATTCTTCAGCATATTATTCTTCAGCACATTTCTCAATTGTTGGAAGCATATTTAAAGCTAGGCAGAACCATAATGGACTTAGGGCATCGTCCTGGAAAAAAGTCTCAGTTCATTCTGATAGCTATATTTTTGTTAGTATTTATAGAGACTATATACACCAATACTTCAACAGAGGTTGAAGGAATTTTATAAATATTGGTAATAGTTTAGATATATTACGAACTTCTGTTAACCGTGAGTGTGGGACAGAGTCGACGTCTTCTTGGTGCATGAATGTAGAAACACGGAACATTTCTCATTACCGCCGGGCTTAACTGACAATTATGGAATGTGTTATCAGTTGTTCTTTATCTGCTAAATACTTGATGTTACAATCTTATATATTCAGTCGTTTGTAAACAAGTTATATGACAATATTTTTCGATGCAACATCTGTGCTTCCCCTCTGTTGAAATGTAAACACCTTTACAGAATACTTAAGAAATTTTTTGACAAGCGTTAATAGGTACAGATGAAAACAAGAATACTTTTCCTCAGTATTTATGCATATTATCAGTCCAATACTTTTCCACTTCTATGTATATTTTATAACTTCCTTCAACATTTCCATTGTAACCAGGTATGCACATTTCTTCAATCCTGTGTGCGCGTTCTGTCCCTCCCTATACAGCTCACTTCTTGATTTTGCCTAACCCTGTTTGTCCCGATATTAGACGAAATGTTTGTTATCTCTGTGTTTGTTCAGTTTCTATGCTGAGAATCATAACGTTTTGGTGCATTGAATTTAGTTTCAATATCTTCCCTAAATCATTGTCATTGTTTTTGAACTGATAACTCTGTTTTCTTTGTCTGGTGCATTTCATGTTCTGTTTAGTCTGGTTATGTGTGCACCAAGTTCCAGTTTTAATGAATTAAAATTTCCAAAATGCTTTTCGTATGCTAATCTTCTATGGACGTTATATTTACTTAGTATTTCCCCAGCTTTTTCTTAAAAATTCTTGATTGTGCTGTGCATTTTATACTCCATTAGGCGGACTACTTCTTTTCTTAACCTTACAGTTTTGTTTCTCAGTCTCTGCTGCCATTTCGGTGTTCTCATTTCTTTACCTCGTTTGATTTCCTATAAATTAGCGTCTCTATTTTGGTGTCATTGTACTGCACCGCCGTTAATACTGACAATTGTGTTACTCTGTGTTTTTCTTCAAATGTGTCAAGATTTCCTATACGTTTTCGAATTATAATATTATTGAGAGAGTTTAATAATTTCTGCAATTACAATGACGTATGTTTTACATATGCAAACAGAGGTAAGATCTTTTGCTGGCTCTCGTGTAGTGTTAAATATGAGGATGATTCTGTCTTTCCTCTAAGCTTCCTCTGCATTCCGAGAAAGTTCTACATATGTATTGTTGCTGTTGGGAATTTGTACTTTCATCAGTGCTTCGGTGGGTTGCAATTTCATTATTTTGCTGAATAGTACTGTTGTGGTCTTGGGGTCGGTTCCTTTCCAACACGTGTGCAACTTCATATTTCATTTAATTTAACATGCCTATAGTGATTAAGCTTGATTTTTGCTCTACGTTGATGTAATATTTGTTGTGTATTTGCTTGTATGAAGGAATATTTCAAACTGTTGGTAGAGTCGATGCTGTCATATCAGCCTCAAATGCCATTAAAGCTGTCCCATAGACATTCTACAAATTCTCTTGTGGTCCATTGCATACCTTCATTTCCTAATCCACTGTCATGTTACAATCCTCAACGATTTTCACGACTTTGCCTTTCTGACACGCCTTTTCTATCTCCTGCTGAAATTTGTAATCCAGATCCCGGCAGCTGCTTGGAGGCCTGTATATAACTGCAGTTAAGGTCATTTACCCCTTTCTATTTCTTAACTCAAACCAGAGAGGCTATACACCTTCCAATCCTACGTCATCTCTTTCCAATCATCTAATATAATTTCTTATACACAGAGCCACGCCACCCCCTCTGCCTACTAAACTGTCTTTGAGAGACACCATATACCCTTGGACGTTCTGCTCCCAATGGCAACCATCCTTTAGTCAAGTTTCAGAGATGGCCAGAGTGTCATAATTTCCAGCCTGTAGCTGGATTTTAAGATTGTCCATTTTATTCCCTATGCTGCGTGCATTCAAATGTAACACTTTAAGTCCAGTATTTGGTGCTTTCTGTTTTAACTGCATCACGCCTCTATTGCCCTGTAACTCATGCTACTGATGTGAACTAAGCTTCATCTCCTGCCTGCTCTTTCTATAATCTCTGTTGCATGCTATCTGTAATTTATTTATTTATTTATGATTTCCCCTTCCTCAGCCCTACCACTCTGGCTCCTATAACCGCTACTAAATTAGTTTAAACGCTCGCTAACAGGTCTATTAAATGTGCCCGCTAGGATATTGGACGCCTTTGGGTTCTGGTGTAACCCGTCCTTTTTGTACATGCCGTACCTCCCCCAGAAGAGGCCCCAATGATCCAGGAACCTGAAGCCCTGTCCCCTACAGCAGTCTGTCAGCAACACATTAATTCACCTAATCATGCTTTTCATGGATTTCACAGGCAGAGTTCCCGAGATTACTACACTGGAAGTCCTGCTTTTCAGCTTCCTACCTAACGCCCTGAATTCTCTCTTTTTCCTACCTTTTCTCCACCTTGACATTGGTACCGACGTGTACCACGACTTCTGGCTCTTCACCCTCTCCCGTCAGAATATTCTGCACCCGATCCAAGACACCCCATACCCTGGCATCTGGGACGCAACACTCCGTGCAGGTATCTCAGTTAGGCTGACAGATCCTGCTGCCTGTTCGCTTCTGAACCACGGAAACAGGCTCAGTGTCAGAGACCCGATCGCCTTGGTCGTCCTCTGTCAGGTGATCCCCTTCAACCACAACCAAAACGAGTTAACGATTACTGATGGGTTGGCCACAGGGGTACTCTGCACTATCTGAGCTCTTCCCATCCCTTCCCTGACAGTTTCCACTTATCTAACTCCTGTAGCTTCGGGGTGACTAACTCATTGTAGCTCCTCTCTATCTCCTGTTCACTCTCCCTAATAAGCTGTAAGTCATCGAACTGCAGCTCCAGATCCCTAACACCGTCTCTCAGGCGCAACATCTCGGGGCACTTAGCGCAGATGTGGCCATCTGGGTGACTGAAAAATTCCCAGGATTCCCAAATTGACACTCAGAGCAAAATACCGGCGTGCTCTCTATTCTTCAAAATCAATGCAAGGAAAAGCAAAAAAACGAAGTTCACCTGTCCAGCAACTCGCCGAAGACAAAGCCGAGAATCGAAGTCAGTGTGTAAACCCAGATCAGGGTCTTCAAAATAACCTTGAAAAGGAGATATCAAAGATGGAAATACAGCTTTTTTTCCCGAAAGTGCGAGCAAAGTATTCGCCGTTAGGCGCCATCGTCCTGCTCAGCTTCACCCACGGATGTGAGCTGAAACCGTGCTTGGTCGGGCTGACAGCGTGGATGGTGTGACGAATTTCACAGGTGTTCCATGTCATGGGTAAATGGTTGGGATGTTTGGTCCGTTAACCTGCGTGCTGTGGTACATGAGCCAATGTGCAAAATGTCTGTTACAGACAGACAGATATACTTTATTGATCCCGAGGGAAATTGGGTTTCATTACAGTCGCACTAACCAAGAATAGTGTAGAAATATAGCAATATAAAACCATAACTAATTAAATAATAATAGTTAAATTATGTCGTGGAAATAAGTCCAGGACCAGCCAATTGGCTGAGGGTGTCTGACACTCCGTGAGAGGAGTTGTAAAGTTTGATGGCCACAGGCAGGAATGATTTCCCATGACACTCAGTGTTACATCTTGGTGGAATGAGCCTCTGGCAGAATGTACTCCTGTGCCTAACCAGTACATTATGGAGTGTATGGGAGTCATTGTCCAAGGTGGCCTGAAACTTGGACAGCATCCTCTTTTCAGACACCACCGTCAGAGAGTCCAGTTCCACTCCCACAACATCACTGGCCTTACGAATGAGTTTGTTCATTCTGTTGGTGTTTTCTACCCTCAGTCTGCTGCCCAGCACACTACAGCAAACATAATAGCACTGGCCACCACAGACTCGTAGAACATCCTCAGCATCGTCCGGCGGATGTTGAAGGACCTCAGTCTCCTCAGGAAATAGAGACGGCTCTGACCCTCCTTGTAGACAGCCTCAGTGTTCTTTGACCAGTCCAGTTTATCGTCAATTCGTATCCACAGGTATTTGTAAACCTCCACCATGTCCACCCTGACCCCTTGGATGGAAACAGGGGTCACCGGTGCCTTAGCCCACCTCAGGTCCACCACCAGCTCCTTAGTCTTTTTCACATTAAGCTGCCGATGATTCTGCTCACACCATGTGACAAAGTTTCCCACCGTAGCCCTGTACTCAGCCTCATCTCCCTTGCTGATGCATCCAACTATGGTAGAGTCATCAGAAAACTTCTGAAGATGGCAAGACTCTGTGTTGTAGTTGAAATCCGAGGTGTAGATGGTGAGGAGAAAGGGAGACAGGAGTCTCCTGTAGAGCCCCAGTACTGCTGACCACTCTGTCGGACACACAGTGTTGCAAGCGCACGTACTGTGGTCTGCCAGTCAGGTAATCAATAATCCATTACACCAGTGAAGCATCCACCTGCATCACTGCCAGCTTCTCACCCAGCAGAGCAGGGCGGATGGTGCTGAACGCACTGGAGAAGTCAAAAAACATGACCCTCACAGTGCTCGCCGGCTTGTCCAGGTGGGCGTAGACACGGTTCAGCAGGTAGACGATGGCATCCTCAACTCCTAGTCGGGACTATGTTATGGCCTTACTGTATTCTGGACAATTCTGAGTGGCGGTTCACGAAGCTACAGATTTTGTTGTTATGAAAGCAAACATTATTCAACGCCTTATGTGGACCTGAGCACTCGGTTGCATCCGGAATCTGCTGGCAGCTTCGAGCCTGAATTTTCAATCAGCGCCAACTCAGTGTATGTTAACTCATCTCATAAGCCTACGAGGTTAAAATAAAATAACATGTACAAACAGGTTCAATAAATGAATTCATGACTTTTCTTCACAAATTACAGTAAAATAATTGAGTATATTCTTCCTTCTTTCTCGTGTTGGTGGGAGTGGGTGTTTTGATGATTCTCGAATGAAAGAAATCGGATTTTTTAATTTTAATTTCTCTCATCTTTTGGCGTATGCTCTCGTTTCCCTGGATGTCTGTGGAGAACAAGAATTTGATGGTGTATATTGTATAGCTTCTCTGATATTAAATGGGAAAATTAAACTACCGACTTAAATTCTGTAGTTTCCCAAGAAACTAATGTTCAACACATGTGTAGCTCGACTCTTCTTCACTCTGACAATGATCTGCGGTGCCGCCGATGCAAGTTTTGCCTTAGAATTCATTTCCCTTCGATTCTACTCATTGAATCGTTTTTCCCGTCACATTACACTAAGTATAATCAGTCGATGCAATACATAGACTGTGTAATTAGCCAGGAGGACTTTAATCACCTTGTTTAGATGTCAATGCTTTTTCCCAATAACAATCCGGATTCCTGATAGAACGATGCAAGTTGTGACAGCGGGCATGAAATAAAACCTACACTAACAAAGACGCGAAAAAATGGATTGACTTATATTTTTTTTCTTGGTCAATATCAAAATTATCCTGCAAGGAGGCAATAATATCAAGTGTTTGATTCTTTCCTGAATTTAGTGGGGGTAAATACTTAAATGCTTAAATAACGATGTTTGATCAGGGAATGATGTATGTGAGTAGGCTTCCGATTTATTCAATCACACCTGCAGGAGAATACATGTCGGGGTCTGAAACATGGCGAAAAGAGGATAAAAATGATTCCCAGATGCTGTCAGAATGAGTAACATGACGTTGCCGGATAGAGTAAAGATCAATATTATGGATTGATTCATGCTTACAATGTCCAGGTCACGAGAACTCACATTCCAGTAATTCCGGAATCCTTTTTGCGAATTTCTGGTCACCAAGAAATGCTTACTCTTGATCCAATATACAGAAATATTAAGACAAATGCACAAAATGACGAAAGTTAACTTTTAGTCCCGTGAACGCTGCAAATGTTATTAAGCGTATGGAATCCACATTAAATTGAAAACCCGTTAAATATTCTGATTATTGGCAGAGGTTGAAATAGAAACAGACAGGGAATGTTCTTCCAGGAAATCAGGATCTCTCTTTCTGCAGCAAGGGTTGTCACAGCTCTTGCTGTTCGTAAGTAAATGATTAATGAGCTTTCCATAATCAGTGTCTTCTGTCTCACTTGCCAAACCCGTGACGTCCTCCTTCGTAACAGCACCTTGAATAAATCGTTCATCATTGAGTTCTACCGGACCCATCCGGATCGGCTAAGGCCGTCCGGGCCCGGCCATGGAGGATGGGGGTGGTGGGGTTTCAATCAGTTCTGCTCATCTGCCATATTCTTTTCTCCACCCAGCTGATAGGATTCACCTGCCACTCGTTCCATACAGATGATCTGCAGCCTACTTAACCCCAGTTCTCAAACACCATCCTTGTTCACTCATCGAACAAGTCGGCTTCAACCAGTAGTTTTCGTGTTTCACTCAACCTGCATAACGTTTACCTTGTTGCAAATGGCGTTTAATTTCCCTTGTCCCTTGCTTTCAGGCTTCTGGTGTTATTCTGTTTTATTATTTCGCGATCTGTCATGGAAGTTATTGTTCCACGCGTGATCCGCTCCACTGCTCTGATTTTGGCTCAAGCCTCCTCTGCATTTCCTGACAGACTGAAAGGCAAGCGTGTTAAATGGAGAAGACATCTCTCCCGTGATATTACAGCCACCCTTGAAATGACGTTAATTATATCATGAAATGACATGAAATGCATATGCTTGATATGAACAGTAGCTTAGCAAGATCTGCGAGGATAAATGCTCCCGTTGTTAGATATTTTTGAATGACACGCACAACGTCTCAGAACATGTATGGAAGTGTAACATGGCCGATATGATCACATTTAACACAGAAGAAAATTGCAATTAAAGAAAGAAAACAACAAGAGGGTGTTTTTTTTTTACTATTATAACATTTAAATCAAATGGAATGTTTGTTAAAAATAACATTTGTGTTTACCTGTTATGTCAAAAAATGGGTAACGAAAACTGGTGGCAGAAAGACAGAGTGGCGTTAGCATAAATGTTTTTTTGGCGAGTTCAGCTGTAGGCAAGTGGTTTCTCTCCAGATAGTTTTGAATTACACACAAAATGTATCATAACATGTATGAAAGCATATCATTGCAGATAGGATCACATTTAACATAGAAGGAAGAAGGCAATGTGTCTTTTTTTTCTGTTACAAGCTTTAAAGGAAATAGCTAATTTGTCGAAAATCAGATTTGTGTTCGTTTGTTATGTCCAAAAGCTGGTCACGAGAACTGGTGGCAAGAAGACAATGTGGCGTTAGCATAAATGTGCTTTGGCTTGTTTAGCTTTCTTCAGGTTGTAAAGATGAAAATAAAACAGACGTAAAAGAAGTTAAAAAATGGATACATTTTCGTGTCCTATTGGAGAGATGTCAACGTAGAGAGCGTTTCTTTTGCATTGTTGCCTGTTTTGGAAGAGGCTGGTTGGGTTCTAATCCAGGGTCACTCACCTTGAAGTCCAGTGTCGATGCCAGTACATCACCGCCCAGATGGACAATAAGGTGCAAGGTCCTAATCCAGCAAATTGATGCCGAGTCAATGATCTATGAAGGCAGTGAAGTGGTGAAAGCAGTGATATTTATGAGATTCTGAGATAGGCAAACAAATTCACAGAGAAGGGGCGGATATAGACAACACGGAGAGGGTGATTAGTTTAATTAGGTATCACAGGCTTAAGCATATGAGCCCGACATCACAGAGTAAGTTGTCTCTTCCTGCCCTACGCTGTCTAACTGGAGAAATAATCATTGATGAGGGAAATTTATTTTCCACTCCATCGTTAATATCATTTCGTTCATTCTGCGTCTGCGACCCATTGCAATAGCATTCTTATTCAAGGGAAACATACTCCGAGCAATCGGTCCGAATTACACGAAAGAATCGATCAATTCTCCTCACAATTCCAGATAATACAGGCCCAGCTCATTCATTCCCCCTCACAGACAGCCTGTCATCTCTTGCAGCATTCAAGTCAGTGTGAGGAAAAGTCACTTTACTCTCTCTGTTGCAGGGATTTCTTTCCTGAGGAACTATAACTAGACCTGGAAACAGTATTCAATGAGTATTCAGGCAGACGGATTCAGTCAATGAGGCATCACTGGCTTTATTAGGTCAGCCCACCGTTACAGACCAAACGGCCTCCTCCGGTCCTGCAGTTCTGGATGTTTTAACTGGAGGAGGAATCACTGGTTGAGGACATTTGTTTCCCCTACTTACTGAATATCTGTCCCTTCATTCTGGGACTGTGGCATACGATAATAGAACTCTTATTCAGGGGAAACATCCTCTCTGCAATTGGTCTGAATGATCTGAAATAATCCAGCAGTTCTCTTCGCAATTGCAGAGAATACAGACTCCCTCACCCCACACGCAGCAAACGTGCCATCCCGGTCACGTGTGACAGTGTGCCCTGTCAGTGACCGGTCAGTGTGAGCAATAGTCTCACACCCTCTCTTCAATCATTAGAACTTTCCCAAGGAAGTGTGACAAGAACTGGGACTAATATTCAAAGTGCATTCTCAGTACACCTTGTAAGGCATATCTCAGTAGGTCATTTCTATACCTCTTCTCCAGTCCCCCTGCATCACAGTACAAAACACTGCTTGGCTACCTAATTATTCGCGGTACCTGAATGTTAACTCATAGTGATTGATTGACAAGGACCGTGAGGACCCTCTGAACCCTTCAATCTGTCCCCATCTAAATCTGGATTTTCTAGTTCGATCCACTCGGAATGGATGGCCTCACATTCCACCATATTCTGTCCATCTGCCATATCTTCACTCCTTCACTTCTGTCCGCATCCCGAAACCCCCGCTGTGCCCTTCTCATTACCAACCCTGAAATTCAGCTCTGCACAACAGCCGACACGGATATAATAAAGTTGGTCCACGCATTCAAATCTCCAATGTACACTGGGGTCTCAGCCGCAAACCCTGAGTCACCTAAATGGTTGAACGTGATCCATTTATTTCCTCTATCTGACCTTGACCTGCTGACTAATTCTCACACACGCGTATTATCCAGAACCCCATGTGCTAATCCAAACCTTTCTTAAGTTATTCTAATATCACATTCATCAGTTCCGAATTTTACATCTTTCTGGTCTGTGCAATCCTGAACCCACACTGACTCTGTCTGCCCCGTGGGTGAGGATTTGGGGACATGGTCGGTGTCTTTACCTGTAGGATACTGGTACAGTATACAATGCAAATATTGACCATCTCTGGTTCAGTGTAAACCGTTGTATTGGTAATGTGTCTGTGTTTTCGGTTCGGTGTGGGACTGAATCTGAATTTCTCTGCTGTCTGAAACTGTGGAAATGACGAACTGCCAGTTCCTCTGTGCTCTGTAACACAGCTTGTGTGTGAGAGAGGAGCGGCTGCTCTGGTCTCTCGATAGGGCTGAGTATCGGTGTTGATTGATTTTTTCCCTGTGGGTAGGAGAAAGGAACTGGGTCAATGAGGGAGACGGCTGTGTGAATTGGCCGCTGCAGCCTGTACCATTTTCAATCTGTTGATCTGACTCTCTCTCTCTTTCACACATAAATAAAATTGCATCCGACGCTTGTCTTTCTTTCATTCACTTTCAGCCATCCTGCGTCGATTCATCTCCCAATTTAGAGTCCTGTATGTAATATTTAATATTTCCTTTGCACATCGAAGCATTTCTTTGTAATTTTCGTTTGTATTTTGACAGGTTTGAGACCTGTCTCAAACGCCTATTACATCAGCAACATCTCAAAATTCTTGAGGAACTCCGCAGAGCTTTGCCAGCACTTTGTGTGTGTTGCCTTGGATTTCCGGCATCTGCAAGATTTTCTCATGATTTGTCCATCAGCATCGTGGTCATCTGACCACTGCCATCGCGCGCGCGCGCGCGCGTGTGCGTGTGTGTGTGTGTGTGTGTGTGTGTGTGTGTGTGTGTGTGTGTGTGTGTGTGTGTGTGTGTGTGTGTGTGTGTGTGTGTGTGTGTGTGTGTGTGTGTGGCCAGTATGATGTTCAAAAATGGAAAATCACAGGCACAGAAGTTAGGGGTAGGACGTGTCTTTGAACGCTGTTTACAGTTGGATGATTAGTTGATTAGTAAACAAAAAATTGAAATCTGTAAATGTGGCTGCTTCGGGTCTTATTCATTAGCGCTCCAACATTCTGTTCACTGGATGAGTCACTGCTGAGATTATGCGTAGGAATTTAAAAGTACTTGTCTTCAATCGGATCAACATTTACATCAGAGACAATGAATTGTGTTGAATTACCAAGTTTGTTTACAGTAGCCAGTTAGTCAACGTCATAACCGTATCTCTGGGGATTGATCCTTTGAAAACTCCCGGGCTGTTGAATATCAATATAGTGATTGTTTCTGCCGCTGGTTTTCCACTGCCAGGTGTCCAGTCCTAGTATTCGGCATTCTAGGAATGGAATAGAAACCAGCGACTGTGGAATTTGATATATGGATCTAAAATATACCGCGGTAAGAATTCAGCGAATCCGCTAACATCGGAAGACCTCAGTGGGACAAGCAGATATCTTCCAGCGGTTTGCATTCAATAGTGTGATGTTCGGGTCTCTGTGGTACTGGTCTCGAAGCAGCTACACTGCGTTTGCAAATATTGTGTCGCTCCCTGGCACGCCTCAGGCTCGCTCAGCTCTCTGCTGTCTAGGGGGAGCAGCCTTTAGCCCCGCCAATCTGGGTAATCATCTTGTGTGAATGTTGTGTGATGTACCCCACCTCACCAAATAACAGACAGGACAACATATGCGATTAAATGATTACACTTTATAGATATCACTAGAACTAAGTGATTAATAACGATACAGTATATATGAAGGGAAAGAAAATAAAGAAAAGGAGCCAAACTTATCAAAGTCCAAACCACTTCGTGCACAACCATTGGAGCTCAATTACCGAAGTCTTCCGGCCACCATTCGATCCTTTCAGACCTCCTCGACTCGCAGCACAGGACCACTCGAAGTGATCAACCAAGCATCCCCGGCACGTCTGTCTTCGTCTCCTCTCTTCGCCGAACCTCCAGGCCTCGGAGCCCCTCTCGGAGTCCGTTCCGTCGCCCAGCTTACAGCATCGCGCCCTCTCCCTCTCACACCCCCGCGCCTACTCCCCAAAATGCCCACCAATAGATTACAGACCCAGAAGAAATGGCACTCTGTGTCATTTGTAAAACAGCTTAAATTGTGTTACTAGAAGTTAATTATCTTCCAGTTTTGAATGATCTCTGTTGGTGGTAGAGGGAAGGAGAACCTAGTGGAGAAAGAGGAGAATAGCAGCGTGATGTCATAAGGTGGGCGTCGGGAACAGACCCAAATGAAAGACACAGACTCTGAAGTACTAGGAACAGGAGTGAGATTATAATCTCACGGAAAATCGGAAAGAAATTACGCTGGACATGGACACAGGCCCTGGATGAGACTAGGATACGGGGCTTGGGCTGCGACTAGACTGGAAAAGCGGGACCTGGACGAGGAACTTGGAACCTGGACAAGGACTCCGAGCCAAAGACTGGACAAGGACCCGGAACCTGGGTCATGACTCAGGCTCGGTCACTGGAATTAGGCGAGGACAAGACATGGCTCCAGGCGGAAGGTAGCAGACGAGGCTTCAGCCAAGGGCTACAGAAAGGGATACCGGGGAAGGGAAAGGAACAGTTCTGTCTCAGGGGAACAGCAAAGACGTCCTGGCTTATCCAAAGGAAACAAGGACAGGAAGGGATAGATCCAGCCACAGGATAACGGTAAAGATGACCTGACTTACTCCACGGAGGCGTGGACAGGATACTGACGAAACGAACCAGCGCCCACACTCGAACCTAGGGCCACTTATATTCCCAGCCCCAAGTCGAGCATCAGGTGCCTATGATTGCGCCGATCTGAAGCAAGGGACAGCCGGAACAGCCGGAGTCTAGAGTCCACGGACCGGACCGTAATCCGGATCGCTTACTTCACGGTCTGGAACATGGCACGTGAAGGAAAGGACAGGTTATACGGGAGCAGCAGTGATTAACACTGGCAAGAATGTACTCCAAAATCAGGGATTGTTTTTTTCAGAACGAGGAAGCGGGGGTAACAGGTTCGCCTCCAGCTTGAGTTTATTCGGGGCAGCAGGTGAGGTGAAAAGAGTTTGTCTCTGGGACGCTCAGGCCAGTAATACAGTCGGGTTCAGCTGTATAGAACTGTTTTGTTGCCCTAAAAGCCGATAGATCTCAGCATACCAGGTATCATCCAGGACGAAAGTAAACACTCGATGTTATCAGGCCATGAATTTCTGTGTGTTGTCCTGAGGAAATACTAGCAACACCAATTTAATAGCCCAATAGTAAGACAATTTATATGGAGTGTATCACGGGGAAGACGTACAAACCTCCTTGCAGAGGAAACCAGCATTGAACTCCGATTTCCAAAGACCGGAGATGATGGTGTCTCTGTAATCGCTACCGCCCGTGGTGCTTCAACATGCAAATTATATATCGACCTATCCACTTCTTCTTTCAGATAATTTGCAAATGATCAGAAATAACATGGTTACAGAACAGATGTCTGGGAAACGCTGCATTATCAGCAAGTTCCTTACTCTGCTTTCTTATGAGGATTCTGGTCAAACGCCTCACGCAATTTTACACATCATCTACTGCTCGGCTCTCATGAATTCGTTTTGTCGCCTCCTCAGAAATACATTCAAATGCATACCCATGAACTGCCCCATCATTAACTAATATTTAGATTGAATACTTAGACATTAACCGTTCCGGATAAACTCGAGTTGAGTCCAGGGGCCAAGCAGTGAAGAACTGCACAATGACTGCAAACTTGGTGAACTATTCCTCACAACGCACACAAAATGCTGGTGGAGCACAGCAGGCCAGGCAGAAGGAGAAGTAGGGAGAAGCACTGTCGAAGTTTCGGGCCGACACCCTTCGTCAGGACTAACTGAAAGGAAAAATAGAAAGAGGCGACGACTGCATTGGCGCTGCCTCCTGCACGCATGCTGAGCTCGTTGACTTCATTAACTTTGCCTCCAATTTTCACCCTGCCCTCGTGTTAGAACTATTCCACAAATCACTTTCATTTCGAGCAGGTCGTTCTGTATATAAATCGTTACTTTTTGTGACTTCTTTCTAATTTTTCCTCCAACGAACATGATTTCAGAATTAACAGAGACGTTGGTTCATTAATTATCTTGTTTCTGTTGTAACACGCAGAATGCTGGAGGTACTCAGCAGATGTCCTGTGCATTTGAAAACTTTACCTAGATGCTGCCTGGCCTGCTGAGCTCCTTCAGCATTTTGTGTGAGTTGCACGAATTTATACGGTCTACAGATTTTATCTGGTTTGTCAGCATGTTTCTGCTTCTGCTTTATTTTTGCTATCGATCAGACAGTATTTTTAGCCACTGTTCAAGAGTTCTTTGCATAGGAACAGTGTTGGCACCGCCAAATATCATATTGATACTGATCAGGATAAGATCAGATTAGATCCCATTTCCCTTTACTGTGTCTTTTGTTGTTAGGTTCAAAACATCAATATCTGTGTGTCCATCTGGCTGCCTGTCCGTCTGCCTGTCTGTCTGTCTCTCTCTCTCTCTCTCTCTCTCTCTCTCTCTCTCTCTCTCTCTCTCTCTCTCTCTCACTCACTTTAGCTCTCACACTCGTCTTCTCTACCTCGCGTTCTACCTTGCGATCTCTCTTGTTTTCGTTCTCTCTCTCTTCGCAATCTCTCGTTATCAGTCGTGCTTGCTCTTGCTCTATTTCTCCATCGCAATGTCTTATTCCTTTTTGCTCTTCCACTCTCTCTCGATTTCTGTTCCAGTGCTCCCTTCTCTCTCTCTCTCTCTCTCTCTCTCTCTCTCTCTCTCTCTCTCTCTCTCTCTCGCTATCTCTCTATCTCTCTTACTCGCTCGTTGTCGCTCGTGCTGACTCTCTCCCTCTCGATGTCTGCATCTCTATCTGTTTCTCTATCGTGCACTATCCCTCTCAATGTCTGATTCTCTCTCTCTCTCGCTGTCCCTCGCAGTATCCCATTCTCTTTCTCTCTCCCACGCTCTCCCTTATAGTGTCCCTCTGGCGGTTTTTTTTTGTGCGATGCCTCGCTCGCGATGGCTCTCTCTCTCTCTCTCTCTCTATCGATATGTATAAACCAGTTGAAGCTCTGAATTCTATTCCAGGCTGACACTTCAAGTTGAGAGAGAAGAAGAGCCTACAGGTACAGGAAGAGGATCAGGAGTGTCTGCAGGAAGGAACCGCCTAGGCGGGAGCAGGAGCGCTCGTTACAGTCGGAAATAAACTCCAGATCAGACAGCTTCAATAGAACCGTGAATCAGCGGTAACAGGTTCGATTCAAACTTCAATTTAATCGGATCGGAAGTTTCCGGGGGGGGGGGGTGGAGTTTGGTGGGAGTACAAAATTACTCAGGGATTCTAGGGCCAGTGACACCGTCGGGATCGGCTGTTAACAGCTGTTGCAAACTCTAAGCCACACACACAAAATGCTGGGGAAATTCATCAGTCAACGCAGCAGCCATTAAGAAGAGAAGACAGTCGACGTTTCGGCTCGAGACGCCTCATCAGGACTCTGACTGTGTGCGTTATTTTGTATTTGGAGTATCTGCAGATTTTTTCGTGTTTGTTTTGTTGCACTGTTCATCAAATTGTTTACATTTACCCGCTAGTGGGGGGTTGGGGGTGCAGAATAGGGAACATGAAAGTAGCTGAAACCTCATAACGTACACCATTTGTTTCTAACTTTTAATGAATTTCAAAATCCGACATATTGGGTATTTCACCGCATTCTTCAGTTCCCCTCGGAATTTGCTCTGAGTCAGGGCGTAAATACACGTGTTGGTGCAGGAACTGAGAACCTGCAGCATTCCCGATGTGTATTCTGTGATGAAACGGGGATCCGTGACAGAGTAAACAAAACTCATTGAAATTTGTTGATAGATATAAAATACCAGCTGTGTAACCCACAACAATATGAAACTACCGGTTATGCTGAAGAGCAAAACGATGGATTTGCGTCGGTTCTCCATCTCCCGGTCCCTGTCACTCTCTCCACTCTTTTGTCCCCGGAGCCCCCTTCGAGCTTGACTGACCGCTAGAATCCGCCTGACAGTCAGAATATTGAACAGCAAAATCAGAAAGAATGGGACACAAGGGGTTAAAATGCGGTGAAACATCGTAAATACTGCCCATGAGGGAGAGGATTTGTAGTTCGCGGTATAAACACAGTACCAGGGAACACCATCAACTATCTCTCTAGGCTCGTATGCAAAGCCCCAGGGGACACACTCCAAACAGGCCAGCACACTCACTGTCCCGATAACCACAGCCGCCGTTCTCTCGGTGCAATATTTTGTTTTCAGCTTCTCACAGCAAATAGTCACAAATCGATCGACGGTGAAAGCGACAGTCAGCCAGACTGAGGTCGCAGTGCTCGCAAATATCAACCAGGAACGGAGTCTGCACATTGGGGTGATGCGCAGGATTGATCGGGGAAAATAAATCATAGCTGTCCTCGTCAGCAGCGGATCGGAGATAACGACCAGGAGATCGGCCGCTGCCATTCCCACCAGGTAGCGAGTGACACATTTGGAGAGACCGCACCTTCCCCGGGACAGGATCACAATCGCCACCAAGTTTACTGGAAAAGAGACAGGGAACAGCATGTAGGGAATATACTGAACAAAGAGCAATGCAGCAGTGTGAACGGATCCTTTCATGTTTTCACTGTATTGTTGCCTTTACTGGTGGGAGGGTGGAGAGAAGTCGCAGAGCTGACGGAGACAGAGAGGAGTTTATGCAGTAAAATAAGATCAATATGATCTGAATACAGATTTTTTACTGATGATCGAAATGTGAAGTGGCAGGGGAAATCTGAAACTGGGTAACTACCTCCTCAGAGTAAATACTGAATGGAACAGTTTATACCGGCGCCTTTCGCTGCTCGTGAGGATGAAATGAATAAATCCGGACTCTAAGGGCGGGGTTTTTCCATTATACAATCATTAACTTCCATGACCCTTTTGTCAACGACAGAAGAGCCGAAGAAAGAAACAAAAACAAAATGCTGGAACACTCCTCCAGGCAAAAAGGAATATGTGGATAAAACAGTTGACGATTCTTTCCTCAGAACCGTTCTCAGTGACGTCCCTGACACGAGTGTTAACTGGCTTCTCTTTCCACACAAGTTGCTTCGGGCTTCGTGCTTCGTGAATTCCCCGTGTGTGTTTCCTATTCCCCTATTTGCATTTTCAGTGACTTCATAACAGAGATCGACATACCATCAGATCAGCGCAGTCTGATACAATCTCACAGACAGACATGGCCCCTCCCACAGTATCCATCACAGGGAAGACATTTCACAGTACTGATAGCTATGGAACTACACGCGATGGCGTTAATTGCTCAGCAACGACTTCATTATGTTGTCCATCAATTGTTTCACATTCAGTCATATCGTACACATTTATTATGGATCCGCGACTTTCATGAAACAACATACAACTGCGAACAGTTGCTGGAGTGTTACTACCAGCCGATGGTTTAGTTGTTACACCTAACTCAGACAACCGGTCCCATACAAACGTAGAGAATCAATTGGTATAATCCATGCGGAACAATATTTCCAAATGCAGTTCACCAGCTACAAAACCCGATCATTGAACACAGGCAACTGAGAGATCACTGCCTGACCCGTTGCATTCCACAGGTTTTGGGGGAATCGCGACATTTCTGCAGCGGTCTTCAGATCCAGATGCCACAATCCACAATCTTTGTGTTTATATTCAATTCCTAAAAATTGGAATATTAGTAAACTGTGGAAACAGTAGAAACCAGCGACAGAAGTAATCACAATATCGGAATTGCTACCACTAGGCTTACTGGGAATTCCAAAGGCTGAAATAAAAGGATAGTAGACGTCCTCTATCCGCCAGATGACTGGATACTCCATTCCAGTGAGAATGTGTGACCGCTGTTGCTCCTGACTCTACAGCTCCGGCTGACACTCTGAGCTGATCCTTTCCAAACGGCCCCGATTTATACAGAGGATCGGTCTCCAGAGATACGATTATGCCCCTGACTAGCTTTCTTCGTTACAGTCACTTGAACGAACACTTGAATTCTAAACCATTGACTCTGATGGGAATATTGGGCTGATTGAAGATAAGCGCATCAAAGTTCGCGGGCGTTACCTTGGGCATTTTCCACTCATGTGGTGGAGCTCTAAAGCCAAAGGCTGAGTATTGTCCCCGAGCAGCCACGTTCACAGAGTTCACGCTTTTGATGTTTGGTATTTGATCTGTAAGGTGCTCACCAGTACTGCCCGATCCCTAACGTCTTTCTTTGCGATTTCCCAGTTTAAACTCTCCTTCAGTACTTCACATCCCTCCTGGCCACACACATTGTCCAACACACATACACGTGAGCGAAGACAGACAGACACACACACACACACACACACACACACACACACACACACACACACACACACACACACACACACACACACACACACACACACACACACACACACACACACTCACAAACAGAGATAAAATAGATGGCACAATGTCGGCATAGCAACGGTCAGATGACCAGGTTGGAGAAAATCTGCAGATCCTGGAATTGAGGACAACATAAAGACACAGAATGCTGCATAAACTCTGCTGAGTTCCTCTCGCTCTTTTTGACGTTGCTGATGTAATAGACTTTCATGAGCGTCTCAAATCTGCCAGAGGTCAAACGAACATCGAAAATATTTATTTCAACCGGCAGAGAAATGGCAGTCTGGTTAAATAACAAAAATGGTACTCTATATTGGGAGTTGAAGGATTCAGGGACAAAGACAGCGTCAAACAGATAGACAGACAGGTTGACTCTGGCACTGTCTGCACCGGCCGCATCACAGAACCGTCTGACTCTTATCTCCCCCTCACTGGCCCATTTTCCTTCTCCTACCCAACCCCGACTTTCCTCCTGTTGAGGCACAAGGCACAGAACAGCCACCCCTCTCTCACTGGCAAGGTGTGTTAGACAACAGAGAAGTGCTGACAGCTCATGGGTTGCCCATTCACAGAGCGAAGAGATATTCAGTCCCTCACTGAGCACAAACACAAGATACACTTTTCCAATACAGCTGTTACACGCAAACAGAAGTGGCAATTATTTCCATTGTATACCATACTAGTGACCTACAGGAGAAGACACAGACCTGGACTCCATTTACCCACGCGAGGTTTTTTTTTGGGGGGTGGGGACAGTAACACAGCTTTCGTAGTGTCAGTGCGGTGCAGGAAAGGACAATCAGATGGGAAATTGGGAAACAATCTATCAGCTGTGAGTGGAAAGATACTGACAAGCACATGGTGTTCTGGATAATGCGTTTGTGTGGACTGACAACAAGCAGCAGGTCGAAGGCAGAAAGGGGAATAAATGGGGCACTTTCAATTTGGGATTCTGTGGTCAGAACGGAAACTGGTGGATTGGTTCTCGGTCCCCAACAGTTCGCTGTCGACATCGAAATTTGGATATGGGGCCAAGTGTATTATATTCGTGTCCGCTGCAGTTACAGAGCTTGGTGTCCGAATCAGTATTGTGATAGGTAGAGAGAGTGTTTGTGGATGCAGACAGAAGTGATTGAGTGAGCATCTGCAATTTGACAGCATGTGGGAAAACGTGATTCCATCCATTCCGAGAGGAACAAACTAGATTTTTTTTTGTTTGTTTTTAACTTTGGGAAAGAGATAACGGTTCAGAGGAACATCGGGTGCTTGGAAACAAGTCATTGAGAGTCAGCGTTCAAGTTAGTGAACAATTAGGGAAATAAACAGTTTTTTTTATCCATTGATGTCAGAGAATTGGAGAAGAGTAAAATAATGGATTTGCGGCGGGTCTCAATCTCCCGGTCCCTGTTATTCTCTCCCACTCTTTTGTCCCCGGAGCCCTCTGCGAGCACGACTTGCCGCTGGAATCCGCCTGACAGTCTGAATATTGAGCAGCAAGATGCAGCGAAACAGTGTAAATGCCAACCATGAGGGAGAGTTTCTGCAGCTCGCTGTAGCAACATAGTACCAGGGAACACCGTCAATTATTTCTCCAGGCTCGTATGCAAAGACCCAGGGGACACTCTCCAAACAAGCCAGCACCCTCACTGTCCCTACAACCACAACCGCCGTTCTCTTGGTGCAATATTTTGTTTTCAGCTTCTGACAGCAAATAGCCACAAATCGATCGACGGTGAAAGCGACAGTCAACCAGACAGAAGTCACAGTGCTGGCAAAAATTAACCATAAGCGGTGTACACACAGCGGTGACCCGCAGTGATCCGCAGGCATCATCTGGGAAAATAAATCCCAGCAGTCCACTTCAGCAGCGGATTCGAAATAGCGGCCAATAGATCGGCCGCGGCCATTCTCACCAGGTCGCGAGTGACACATTTGGAGAGACCGCATTTTCCCCGGGACAGGATCAGAATCGCCACAAGGTTCGTTGGAAAAGTTTAGAAAATCCTGAGCAGAAGCGAATGCAACGGTTTTAGTGGATCGTGTCATATTTCCACTTTATTGTTGCATTTAGCGGTGAGTGGATCAAGAGAGAATACAGAGCGGGCGGAGACACGGAAGTTTATCAGTAAAGTAAAATCAGTACAATCTGATTACAGATTTCTCACTGATGACAGAAATGTGAAGAGGCAAGGAAAGTGAAAACTGGGAAACTACTTTCTCTGAGGCAATGCTAAATGAACCACTTTATGTCGGCACATTCGGCATCTCGTGTGTATGAAATCAATAAATTCGACGATGATGGCGAGATTTTCCTATTTGACAACCTACATTTTCCTTGACGCTCCCTGTCAGCAACAGAACAGCCGAAGGAATGAACAAAAAACAGGAAATGCTGGGAACACTCATCGAGTCAAACCAGAATATGTGGAAAAACAGTTGGAGTCTTTTCTCAGAACTGTTCTCAGACAGAACCCTGGCACGAGTGTTAAATGGCTTATCTTTCCATACGAGCTGTCTGGAGCGTAGTGCTTCTGGAATTCCCCGTGTGTGTTGCCTATTCTCCTATTTCCCACCTCACACACTTTGAAACCGAACATTGACTGATTCGAACAGAGACAGCACAGTCTGACCCAGCCGCACAGACGGACATGACGCATCTCACAGAATCCATCACCAGAGGAATTCTCCGTCCAGCAGTGAGCTCGGTGCCGCAGTGCCGTGTATGTAACAGTGTCAGATGTAGACATAATAGAATACATTTCGCCGTATTCATAACCGTGAAGCGACAAATGTGGGAACACAGAAACATGGTAAACATACAGAACAATACAGGCACTTCGGCCTTAAAGCTGTGCCGAACATGTCCTTAACTTCGACATTACCTCAGCTTACCCATAGCCCTATAATTTTCTAAGCTCCATGGACTTATCCAGGAGTCTCTTAAAAGACCTATCGTTTCCGCCTCCACCACTTCCGCTGTCCGCCCATTTCACGCACCACCACTTTCTGCGGTAAAAAAAAACACAATTTACGCAATTTTCCTTTGTAATAGCAATGACACTCACTACTGTTTCTGTCACTCATGGACATTTTCACTGTATTTGCCTTCACGGTGAAGACAAGTGCAAAGTACCCATTGGGTCCACCTGCCATTTCTTTGTCCCCCATTGCTGTCTCACCAGCATCATTTCCCCGTGGTGCAATACCAACTCACATCTCTCTCTTACTCTTTATATACCTGAAAGTAGCTTTGATATCCCGCTATGTATTATTGGTCAGTTTGCCCTCATATTTCATCTTTTCCCGTCTTATAGGTTTTAGTTGCCTGTTTTTGGATTTTAAAATCTTCCCATTTATTCATCTTCCTACGCTCTTTTTCTACCTTGATGGCCTTCCCTTGGCTAATATGCTGTTCAGTACTTCCTTTGTCAGTCACCTTTGCCTGAGATCAGCACAGCGGCAGACTATTGCCATCTTGTACATGTTGTGCAGGAGACCTAAACACCTAATGCCAATGCACCATAATCTCTCCACCACAGGAAGTGCTTTTACCAGCAATTGGGTAAAGTTCCAGTCCAAATGAGGGTTCTTCCAAACCCATGGCAGGATTCTGTTAGTGTACTCACAGGTGCAGTGAAACGGCTCCACCCAGTCACAGTGGAACAACTCCGGTGACAGTTTCTCACGGAAATCGGCATCGCCTCCTGCTGTCCTTCATCCAAGACCAAGTTTTTCACTGCAACCGTGAACTCCAGCTCAGCCTCAGAGGGACATTACTGTCATGACGATAACACTGGCAGTGAGCAGGTTACCTCCTCTGTATCCCATAGCCTTTTTCCTGCTGCCACCAAAGTATACCAAGCACAGAGCCTGGCTGCCATTGGTTCGCCTTTCATCTCAGGAAGAAATGTGACGCGGTAACTTCATATTCTCACCATCTAACTCTTGGCCTGTTTGCC
Organism: Hemitrygon akajei; assembly: GCF_048418815.1. Taxonomy (NCBI): domain Eukaryota; kingdom Metazoa; phylum Chordata; class Chondrichthyes; order Myliobatiformes; family Dasyatidae; genus Hemitrygon; species Hemitrygon akajei. The sequence continues at coordinate 2,119,995 of NW_027331945.1, read as the reverse complement.
TGCTGTTCAGGATCCCTAATATCAGAGCGGAGGTTCTCAGACAGTCCACTGACACTTTGGTGAATTTGACTAGATATGATTCTGTCAATACCTTTCTAATGAAAAGAAGATTAAGAAAACCTGTCAGTTCCACTGGAGTCAGGCTAGTCACACTGTGGCCGGCTCGGAGTCTCAGCAGTGATGGGTAAACTTAGGCAGTTCGGTAGTGATCGGGGACTCAATAGTTACGGAGACAGCAACAGATTCTGTGATCGCAAATCTGTCACCAGTGTGGTGTATTGTCTCCCGGGTACTACCGTTCAGGATATATTAGAGTGGCTGCAGGATTTTTCAAAGCAGAGGGTGAACGGGCAGATATCATTGTGAGTATCAACATTAATGCCATTGCCAGCAAAAAAGTGAAAAAGAATGTAATCTGTGATCCATATCCCAGCCACTGCTGGGAGGCTTGCATATAACTACCATCGACGGCCTTTTATCCGTGCAGTTTCTTAACTCAACCCACAAGGGTTCAACATCTTCCGATACTATGTCACATACTACTGATTTGATGTCATTCGTTATCAGTAGAGCCACATCACCCCCTTTGCCTTCCTTCCTCTATCTCCGTTATGACGTGTAACTTTGGACATTCAGCTCCCAACTACAACCATCCTTCAGCCACGATACATTTATGACCACAGCATCATACCTGGTAATCTGTAATAAAGCAACAAGATTATCCAACTTATTTCCTGGACTACGCTGGACTAGATGCAACAAGTTGAGCACATTATTTAATATCCTTTCTGATTCTGAATTCCTAATGTTCTAATACTTAGCCTTTTGGCTAAAACTATGTCCCATCATGTGCCTGCCCTTCCCGACAGTCTGACTGCACGCTATCTTTACTTTTTATAATCTGTTTTATCCTGTGCCCCATCACTGCATTTCACACCAACCACCTGCAAAATTGTTTTAAACGCTCTTCAGCGGGTCTAACAAACCTGATGCGAGTATTTTGCTTCCCCCACGGTTTCATGTGCAACCAATCACTTCTGAACATGCCATACCATCCCCAGATTCTAAGAGACGGATTTATCTGCCAATTCTGTTCTACACTCACTGGCGTGTGGTAAGTAAGACTAACATTCGGGAAACGGCCTCAAGATTCAGGGAAATTGAATTAGGATGAAAATGAAGAAAACTTGCTTCTCCCAGAAAGTACTGAACCTGTGCAATTCTCAGTCCATGAAAGGAATGGAGACAATCACATTTCAGATTTTTTAATAAAGTTACCAGAAAACTTAAAAATAAAAGGCAATAGCACATATTAATAAAACATGGCAGATGCTGTTTAATACAGGCAATTGCCCGTTGTTGCAGTGTAAAAACTTGAGTAGAACGTGCAGACTGAGAAGTGCCGAAGAACAGAGAGATTAGGGGTAGAGCAGGTTTTAAAGAGATCTTTTAGCACAGAAACCATTAATCAAAGTACTGACAGCAATGGAGAACTTTTGGAAGTACAGAAAATTATGAGGGGTATTCGTCGGCTAAGCAGTGATTTTTTCTCTCTGAGGTTGGGTGAGATTAAAACTGGAGGTTAAGAGTTAAAGGTGAAATGTTCACAGGGAACCTGAAGGAGATCTTCGGTTATAGGGTGGGGAAATGGTAAAACAATTTGCCAGTGTCTGTATTTATTGTTTATTGTAATACCTGCAATGTTTTTTTGCTATTTATGCAGTCCTGGGTAGGTCTGTAATCTAGTGTAGCTTTTTTTTTTCCTGTGTTGTTATTTACGTAGTTCAGTCCATTTTTGTGATTTGTCATGTAACACCATATACCAAAAAAAACATTGTCTCACTTTTACTATGTACTGTACCAGCAGTTCTGTTCAAAATGTCAATAAAAAGTGACTTGATTTGGAAATGCTGTCCCTCATGTCCTGTTGCAAGCTTTCTCCACTAACCTAAAATCTATGCTCTCCATTTCTACACACTTTATCCTTGGAAAGTCTCCGGCCATATTCACTAGCGATGCACATCATGATTTTCTTTCTCCTCTTTAAGTCCATCCCTTAACCTCCTGGGTGAAAAATGTTCCAGCCAAATTAGACTATTCTTTTAGCTCAAGTCCTCCCATAATATCTCGGTGAATCTCCTCCTCAGAGCAATTCACCCTTTGAATACTGTGAGACCAGAACCGTGCACAAGTTTAAAACTGGCACTATAATGTTTTTTTTACCCTGGCAAGATACTTGTTCAGACTCACCTAAGAAGACTGCATTCATTGGATGCTTTTTGATCTCCCTGTTTCTGCACCTTCATGGCTCTCTTCACCTGTACGTCAACGGTAGAAATGCTGGAAGCAATTCAGAGGCAACGGGATAGATATATCCCAAAAAAGAATTGTTTTAAAGGACAGATCTGTTTACAATGTTGAGATCGGTCTCCTTACAGGCAGGCACCAAACAAAGAAACCCAATGGAACAAATTAATAAAATGAGACCGTCAAACACACAACGTATAGAAAAAATATGTGCTAAAAATAAAATCAAGCAAACAAAATTCAGATCTGAAGGCATCGAGAGTCCAGAACCACAAAGCCAGTCATTAATGCAGCTGATTCACGAGCCCGTTAGTTGCAGGGTAGCGCGGAGACGAGAAAACATCGATAAACAGTGAGAAGAAACAGTCCGTCCCACATCTCCAGCCCCGGCACTTCTTAAGCTGGACCTGCACTTATATTCGATATCTCGGGTCGCTCCTTGCTTTAGTTCCTGAGCCGTGCTTCTTCGATACGCTCTCAGCTATCTGAATCTGGAATGCAGCAAAATAGTAGCAGTAAGAATAGAAGGGATGAAACATTAGTGTAATCTTGCCGGTAACATAAAACAAAACATGTTTTTTTTTCAGATATACAGTATAAAGTGTAAAACAGAGGGAAGAATGGATATCGGACCACTGGAGAATGACGGTGGACAACAGGTAATGCACGCAGAGAAATAGCGGTCGAACGCAATCTGTATTTTGCCTCAGTATTCACTCTGGAAGACACCAACACTGTGCCGGAAAGTCAGCAGCGTCATAAGGCAGAAGTGTGTGCAGTTGCTATTACTAATGAGAAATTGTTTGGGATGCTAAAAGTTTTAAAGTTTTATTAGCCACCTTGACCAGATTGTATTCTCCATATGTTTCTGACAGAGGTAGCTGGAGAGATTGTGCAGGCATTAGTAATGATAATTCAATAATCACATTATTCTAGATCTGTTTCCAAGAGTTGAAAACTGGCGAATGTCCTACACTCTGTATGAAGTTGGAGACAGAAGAAAGGAACTTTTGGTTAAGCTGGGTTAGTCTGACTTTACTGGTTGGTAAGTGTCGAAGTCAGTGTTTAAAGATGACATTTCGGGGTACTTGGAGGCTCATGATAAAACAGGTTGATCAGCATGGATTCAGTAGAGTCAGGGGTGTTCGATTGAACCCTATCGAATATTGAAAAGCTTTTTCGTCGTGGAAATGGGGAGAATGTGTTCTATAATGCGGATTCTGGGGCCAGATGGCATGACCTATAGATAGGTGTTGGATCTGCGGAACTCATTGCCAAACACAGCTATGGAGGCCACGTCACCCTATATTTTTAAAGTGAGGGCTGTTAGGTTCTTAATTAGTAAAAGGCGAGAGCAGAAGAATGGGTTGTGTGATAATAAACAAGCTAGGATAAAAATGGTGAAGAAAACTCAAAGTGCCAAATGGCCTAATTATGCTTCTGTGTCTTATTTTCTAAACAACTTTCCTCAGTACTCCCTGGGATCCCGCAACTCCTGGCAGATGCTATCCCTTTTTAACTCTCAATAATTTATTAAGTCTAAAATATATTGAAGTAAGCGTAATGAGCTAATCCATAAAACGTCGTCCATCATGTCAAATCAAAAGAAACATTCCAAAACCTGTCAACAATTCATGAAATCATCAAAGCAACATTGTGACGCCAAAAATGTGATCATGTTCTACTGTAATTGCAACGTCAACTTTCCCCGGGTGCAGCTGTATTATCTGACCAATTCATCTAATTTGCTGATGTAGGAATCTGGAGGATCACCTGTGTTGAATGACTGTTGGAGGATCCTCTCTCCAGAGTGTTCACTATTGTAGCTATTCAACAAACCAAACCAAGATGAAGTTAAATGAACATTCCCGACAAGTCAGAGAAAACATCAAAGAGAAACACAGCTCTGAGGCAGGGTACAAGACCAGCTCATGGGCATCGAAGTACCTCAGAAATTAGTGCAGTTCATTGACAAAAAAAGTGGGAAACCTATGAAACCACAGCCACACTACACGGGTCAGCACCCCCGTCTAAACTTCATCAACAGAGAAGAATGTCGCCTGATAGTGAGTCCACGTTGACGAATACCGCCGCTCAGAGTGAACAACAGAAGTAATTGCTGCAACTGGGGAAAAATGTCTTGATTCCACAATCTCATAATCCTTGTTTTTCAAGAGATATATTTATATAGTTTGTATTGAATACGGCAAGAAGGAACTTCTGGGAAGGGGGAAAAAAAAACAAAGAATCATATCCTTGTCTGTGACGACTTTATAAAGCGTTACTTATAACAGAATATAAAGTTGTGAAATAACGGTGGTCGGATAAAAATAAAGTGGAACTTCCCAACCTGACACTAAGTGGTATATGCAGTGTAAATCTAAGACTGTACAGCAGCCGGGTAATACCATTCCCACTGTAAAATATGGTGGAGCCAGCGTCCTGCTATGGGATACGTTTCCCCTGAAACGATAGGAGATCTCTTCAGGATTGATGGGAAGACGAATGTAACGACATACAGAGAGATCCTGGGTTAAAGCCTGTTAGAAAGCTTACAACAGGGAGGAAGCTTGACTTTTAGCAGGAGAACAAAGCAAAGCACACTTGCAGAACACTTCACACATCACAAATAATGATTCTCAGTTAAATTGCTCCAATTTAATATCCAGGTTGTAATATCCAGGTTTGTGAACAAAGGGTTAGTGGCTGAGTACTTTTCGAAAGGCAATTTACCATCACCACATCTATACTTGTCAGATTCTGTTTATGGTAGTGAAATGGAGGAACATTCCCAGACTATCCATCTCCCTATCCCAGATCTGACTTGGAAGAGCCCAAAGTTCTCATCCAGTGACTCTTTACCCACTTCCCTGCCCAATGTCCGGTGAAATGATCTATGTGCTGCACAGAAAGCTCTCTTGGATGCATTTGAAAACAAAAAATCCATCTCCAACCTTTACACACAACAGCAATCTTATTAAATGTCTCAACACTCAAATCTAAAAAATCCCTCGGTTCCCTTGCTAAACCCATGTTCCTTCGTTCTATCACCTCCTTTTGGAGGGCCAGCTATGTTTTCAACATATCCATGCCACTCATGACCTGATATACTGTGCCTCTATCAGATCATCCCTCAGTTTTCAATGTTCCAGAAAATATGCAATACTCTTATAACCTAGGGCCCCAAGTCCAGCAACATCCCGATAAATTGTTTCTCGACCAGTTTATAATTTGATACCATCTTTCCTGTACCAGAATGTCCAAATCTCTGCAGAATAGGCCAAGGGCCACCTTAGCCACGTGTTGCATAACGGCAGAAGCACATCCTAATTACTATGCTCATTACCAAATATCTTCTTCATCACCCTATTTACATCCGACGCAGCTCTCACTGAACTATGTCCTTGCACTCCTGGGACTCTCCTTTCCATGACTCTCCCCAGGCCTCCACCCTTCACTGTAAATATCCTATACTGCTTTGATTTCCCAAAATACAATGCCTCACCTTTATCTAGATTGAAGACCCACCTTCCCAAATGATCCGCTTATCATTTTGCATAGCCGTCTACACAATTCCCAACACAACCTTTTCTAGCGTTATTTGCAAACGAATTGTGCCTTGTACATTCACTTCAAAATGATTCATATAAATTTCAAACAATAGATGTTCCAGAACTGACCCATGTTCTATCACTACATTTAAGCCTGAACAACTTCGTCACAGCATTGTATGCCCTGTCAGACGACCTTGCGTAGCGGAATCTGAGAGATGAGCTCATTAGAGACAGGATTGTTGTGGGGCTACTACTCAGCAAATAGTTCGAGAAACTCTGGCTACAGGGATATCTCATACTGGAGGAAAGTGTTTCAATGGTCTCTCACAGCTACTCAAAAGGGAACGGCACACTGTGTCATTTGTAAAACAGTTGAAATTGTGTTACTAGAAGATGAATTATCTTCCAGTTTTGAATTATCTTCTTTGGTGGTAGAGGGAAGTAGAACCTAGTGGAGAAAGAGGAGAAGAGAAGCGTGAAGAGAAGTTCAGCAGTGGTTGACACTGGCGAAAATATACTCCAAAATCAGGCAATTTATAAATATTTTTGAACGACGAAGCGGGGGTAACAGGTTATCCTTAAGCTTCAGTTTAATTGGGGCAGCAGGTGAGGTGAAAAGAGGATGTCTCTGGGACGTACAGGCCATAGATGCCGTCGGGATCAGCTGTACAAAACTGTTATGTTTCCCTAAATGCCGATAGATCTCAGCATACGATTTATCAGTCGCGGACAAAAGTAAGCACACGAGGTTTCTAGCCGAGAACATTCCTCAGCCATGAATTTCTGTGTGTTGTCCAGAGAAAAACATTGGCTGCGCGCACGGCAACTCCAATTTAATCCTAACCCAATAGTACGACAATAAAAACTGAGTGTATCACGGGGAGGACGGACAGCCTCCTTGCAGAGGAAGCCAGCATTGAACTCCGATTTCCAAAGACCGGAGCTGGAATAGTGTCTCTCTAATTGCTACCGCCCGTGGCGATTCAACCTGCAAATTATCAATCCACCTTCTATGCACTTCCTCTTTCAAGTAATTTACAAATTATCAGAAATAACACGGTTACAGAACAGATGTATTGGAAACGCTGCATCATCAGCAAGTTCCTTACTCTGTTTTCTGGAGGAAATGATTATGAGGATTCTGGTCAAACGCCTCACGCAATTCCTTTCACACATCATCCACCTCTCGGCCCTCATGAATTCGTTTTGTCGCCTGTTCAGAAATTCATTCAATTGCATTCCCACGAATTGCCCCTTTTGGATGCTTATATGTGAAGTGAATATTTAGATATTACCCGTTCTGGATGAAATTGAGTTGAATCCAGGGACCAACCAGTGAAGAACAGAACCATGACTGAAGATCTTGGAGAACGATTCCTCAAATAACCTTCATCTCGAGCAGGTCGTTCTGTATATAAATCGCTACTTCTGGTGTCATCTTTGTAATTATCCTCCAACTCACGTGATTTCAGAATTAACAGAGCCATTGGTCCATTAATTATCTTGTTTCTGTTGTAACATACAAGATGCTGGAGGAACTCCGCAGACGTTCCACGTGTTTGTACACTTTTCCTAGATGCTAACATACCTGCTGAGCTCCTTCAGCATTGTGTTGAGTTGCTCGGATTTATAGCATCTGCAGACTTTCTCTTGTTTGTTATCATGTTTTTTTTTTTTTTTGCTATCGATCAGATAGTATGTTTCAGCCATTATTCCAGAGTTCTTTGCATGTGTCAGAATAGTGCTCGCACTGCCAAATATCACCTTGATACTGATCAGGATAAGATCATATTAGATCCCATTTCCCTTCACTGTGACTTTTGTTGTTAGGCTCAAAACATCAATATCCGTCCGTCTGTCCATCTGACTCCTTGTCTCTCTCTCTGACTCTAGTTCTCTCTCCCTCTCCCTCTCCCCACGCTCTCACTCTAGCTCCTTCACTCTTCCTCCTCTCGCGATCTCATTTGTTCTTTCTGTCCTCTCAATCTCTCGTTATTAGTCGTGCTGCTCTTGCTCTATTTCTCCATCGCGACTTCTTATTCGTTCTTGTTCTTTCATACTCTCTCAATTACCGATTCTCGTGCTCCCTCTCGCTCTCTTTCTCACTCTCTCCCTTTATCTCATGTTCTCCCTCTCTCCCCCTAACCCTTTTTCTCCAACATCCCTGATCTACAGCTTGCGTGTTCTCTCCCCTCTCTCTGTTGGTCTGGCTCGGTCTCTCTCTCTCTCTCCCCCCCCTCTCTCTCTCTCTCTCTCTCTCTCTCTCTCTCTCTCTCTCTCTCTCTCTCTCTCTCTCTCTCTCCTCTCTCTCTCTCTCTCTCTCTCTCTCTCTCTCTCTCTCTCTCCTCTCTCTCTCTCTCTCTCTCTCTCTCCCTCTCTCTCTCTGTCACTCTCTCTCCCCCTCTCTCTCTTCCCCTCTCTCTCTCCCCCTCTCTCTCCCACCCTCTCTCTCTCTCTCTCTCTCTCTCTCTCTCTCTCTCTCTCTCTCTCTCTCTCTCTCTCTCTCTCTCTCTCTCTCTCTCTCTCTCTCTCTCTCTCTCTCTCTCTCTCTCTCTCTCTCTCTCTCTGTCCCAATCTCTCTAGCTTACTCTCTCGTTGTCGCTCGTACTTGCCTCTCTCTCTCACTACGTCTGTTTCTGTTTCTCCCTCTCAATGTCCGATTCGTTCTCCCCGCTCTACCTCGCAGTATCCCATTCTCTTTCTCTCTCTAACTCTCTCCCTTATGGCGGTTTTTTTTTGCGCGATGCCTCTCACGAGACGGCTTTCAATGCCTCTCTTTCTCTCTCTCAGTCCTCTCCGTCGTCTCTCTCTATCTAACAGTTACAAATAAAGGCAGCGGTACCTTGCCGAGATGTTTAAAATACCCTTGAAGCTCTGAATTCTATTACTGGTTGAAATTTCAAGGTGATAGAGAGAAGGAGAGCGGACAAGTAGAGGAGAGAAGGTGTGTGCAGGAAGGAACCGCCTATGCGGCTGCAGGAACGCTCGTTAGAAACGGAAATAAACTCCAGATCAGGCAGCTTCAATAGACCCGTGAATTAGCGGTGACAGGTTCGTTTCAGACTTCAATTTAATCGGATCGGCGGGGGTGGGGTAAAGGGGATCACTCTGGGATGGTAGGGCCAGTGATGCCGTCGGGATCGGTTGTTAACGGTTGTTGCAATCTCTAAGCAACACACGCAAAATGCTGGAGAAAGTCATCAGACAACGCAGTAGCTGTTGAGAAGAGAAGACAGTCGAGGTTTCGGGTCGAGTAGATTCATCAGGTCTCTGACTTTGTGTGTTATTTTGTATCTGCAGATTTCCTCGTGTTTATTTTGTTGCACTGTTCATCACATTGTTTACATTTACCCACAATTGGGGGTTGGGGTGTAGAACAGGGAACATGAAGCAGCTGAAACCTCATAACGTATGACGTTTAATGACTTTCAAAATCCGACTTATTGGGTATTTCACGGCATTCGTCAGTTCTCCTCGGAATTTGCTCTGTGTCAGGGCGTAAATGCATGTGTTGGTGCAGGAACTGAGAACCTGCAACATTATCGAGATCTGTTCTGTGATGTAACGGGGATCAGAGACAGAATAAACAAAACTCTTTGAAATGCGTTGATAGATATAAAATACCACCTGTGTTATCCACAACAGTATGAAACTACCCGTTATGCTGAAGAGCAAAACGATGGATTTGCGTCGGTTCTCCATCTCCCGGTCCTTGTCATTTTCTCCACTCTTTTGTCCCCGAAGCCCCCTGCGGGCTCGACTGGCCGCTATAATCCGCCTGACAGTCTGAATATTGAACAGCAAAATCAGAGAAAATGGAACACAAGGGGTTAAAATGCGGTGAAATATCGTAAATGCCGCCCATGAGGGAGAGATTTTGAAGCTCGGTGTATAAACACAATACCAGGGAACACCATCAATTACTTCTATTGACTCGTATGCAAAGCCCCAGGGGACACTCTCCAAACAGGCCAGCACACTCACTGTCCCGATAAACACAGCCGCCGTTCTCTCGGTGCAATATTTAGTTTTCAGCTTCTCACAGCAAATAGCCACAAATCGATCGACGGTGAAAGCGACAGTCAGCCAGACGGAGGTCGCAGTGCTCGCAAATACCAACCACATCCTGAGTCTACACACAGGAGTGATGAGCAGGAATGAACGGTAAAAGTAAATCCCAGATGTCCTCGTCAGCAGCGGATCAGAGATAACGACCAAGAGATCGGCCGCTGCCATTCCCACCAGGTAGCGAGTGACACATTTGGAGAGACCGCACTTCCCCCAGGACAGGATCAGAATCGCCACCAAGTTCCCTGGAAGAGAGACAGTCAAAAATAAGTGGGGAAAATACTGAGCAATAATCAATGCAGAAGTTTGAGCGTCTCCTGTCATATTCCCACCTTATTGTTTCCTTTAGCAAGAGACGTCGCAGAGTTGGCGGAGACGGAGAAGGAGTTTGCATAGGAAAATAAAATCAATATGATCTGAATTCGGATTCCTTACTGATGACCGAAATGTGAAGTGACTGTGAAAGTCAGAATTGGGTAACTACCTCCTCAGAGTCAAAACTGGATTGAACATTTTCAACCGCTCTCCTACCCCACTCACATCTCATATGAAGGAATTGAATAAATCCTGACGCTGAAGGCAGGATTCTTGCATTGGACAATCATCAACGTCATGGCTGTCTGCTTCCTCGACACTCTCTGCTCCCTACCTATTTTCAACTAAATGTAAAGTGAATATTTAGATATTTCCGTTCTGGATGAAATTGAGTTGAATCCAGGGACCAGCCAGTGACGAACAGGACCATGACTGAAGATCTTTGGGTCCAGGCAGATTGGTTCCCTAAAACTGGGATCACAGGTTAACAGGGTAGTAACGCCGGTGTATGGCATGTTTGCCTTCTTCAGGCAAGGCGGTGAGTTCAAACACTAGGACATTATGTTACAGTTTATAAAATGCTGGTTAGGCCACATTAAGAGTACAATGTTCTGTTCCGTCTCCCCAGTATAGGAAGCATGTGAGGGTTTTGGATCAGGTGCAGAAGGTTTTAACCATGATGTCTGGAGGAAGCGTGAGGTGAAGAGAGGCTCTACATGCTGGAACTTTTTCCTCTGGAGTGGCGTCGGCTCAGGAGAGATTTAACAGAAAGTTATACAATTTTGCAAAACATAGCTGGTGTAAACTGTCAGTAATATATTTTTTTTCACAGGAGGGTAATGACTTCTGCTTGAAGGTATGTATTTAAGATCAAAGGAGAAAGTCGGCTACAGAACAACTGACTGATGGAACAAAAACAGGAAATACTCTCATCACTTATTCAGACAGAACTAAATCTGCGGAAAAACTGTTAAAGTCTTTCCTCAGATCAGTTTTCAGAGAGGCTCCTGACACGAATGTAACGAGCTTCTCGGCATAATCACTCAAAGGGTTGTCCTGCATGTGCATGTAACGAGAGCTGTGTAACTTATTTCCATCTGCCATAGGCCACAAACCTATCAATCACCAATGTTGTAGACTGGGAGAAGCAGAATGGTACTGGACCCCAAGAAAGGGAGTTTGTGGAGTGCCTCCGAGATGGATTCTTAGAACAGCTTGTACTGGAGCCTACGAAGGAGAAGGCAATTGTAGATTTAGTGTTGTGCAATGAACTGGATTTGATCAGGGACTTGGAAATAAAGGTCCATTAGGAGGTAGTGACCATAATATGATATGTTTTAGCCTACAATCTGAGAAGGAGAAGGGGAAATCAGATGTGTCAGTATTACAGTTGAACAAAGGGAACTATGGAGCTATGAGGAGGATCTGTCCAAAGTTCAAAGGAACAATATCCTAGCAAGGAAGACAGTGGAACAACAATGGCAGGTATTTCTGGGAATAATGCAGAAGGTGCAGGATCAGTTCATTCCAAAGAGGAAGAAAAATCCTAAGGGGAGTAAAGGGCAATATAAAAATAAAAGGGAAGAAGTATAACATAGCAAAGATGAGCAGGAAACCGGAGGTTGGGAAGCTTTTAAAGAGCAACAGAAGATTAAAAAAAGGCAATACGCCAAGAAAAAATGAGGTACGAAAGTAAAGTAGCCAAGAATATAAAGGAGGATAGTAAATGTTTCTTTAGGTATGTGAATAGCAAAAAAAATATTTGACCAAAGTTGGGCCTTTGAAGACAGAAACGGGTGAATTTATTATGGGGAACAAGGAAATAGCAGAGGAGTTGAACAAATATTTTGGATCAGTCTTCACTAGGGAAGATACAAACAAAATCCCAGATGTAATAGGGGCCACAGGAACTAGGGTAAACGACGAACTGATGGAAACTTATTTTAGGCAAGAAACGGTGTTGGATAGACTGTTGAGTCTGAATGCTGATAAGTCCCAGGGACCTGATGGTCTGTATCCCAGGGTACTTAAAATGGTGGCTCTAGAAATCGTGGACGCATTGGTAATCATTTTCCAATGTTCTTTAGATTCAGGAACAGTTCCTGCTGACTGGAAGGTGGCTAATGTTGTCCCACTTTTCAAGAAAGGAGGGAGAGAGAAAACAGGGAATTATAGACCGGTTAGTTTGACGTCAGTGGTGGGGAAGATGCTGAAGTCAAATATAAAAGATGAAATTACGACACATTTGAATAGCAGTAGAAAGAACAGTAGGAGTCAGCAAGGATTTATGAAGGGAAAACCATGCTTCACTAACCTTCTGCATTTTTTTCTGAGGATGTAACTATGAAAATAGATAAGGGAGAGCTAGTGGATGTAGTGTACCTGGACTTCCAGAAAGCATTTGATAAAGTCCCACATTGGAGATTAGTGGGCAAAATTAGGGCACATGGTATTGGGGGCAGAGTACTGACATGGATTGAAAATTGGCTGGCTGACAGGAAACAAAGAGTAGCGATTAACGGGTCCCTTTCGGAATGGCAGGCTGTGACCAGTGTGGTACCGCAAGGTTTGGTGCTGGGACCGCAGCTGTTTACAATATACATTAATGATTTTGATGAAGGGATTAAAAGTAACATTAGCAAATTTGCTGATGACACAAAGCTGGGTAGCAGTGTGAAATGTCAGGAAGATGTTATGAGAATGCAGGGTGATTTGGACAGGTTTGATGAGTGGTTAAATGTACGGCAGATGCAGTTTAATGTGGATAAATGTGAGGTTATCCACTTTGGTGGCAAGAACAGGAAGGCAGATTACTATCTAAATGGAGTCAAGTTAGAAAAAGGGGAAGTACAACGAGATCTAGGTTTTCTTGTACATCAGTCAATGAAAGCAAGCATGCAGGTACAACGGGCAGTGAAGAAAGCTAATGGCATACTGGGCTTTATATCGAGAGGAATTGAGTATAGGAGTAAAGAGGTCCTTCTTCTGCTGTAAAGGGCCCCGGTGAGACCCCACCTGGAGCATTGTGTGCAGTTTTGGTCTCCAAGTTTGAGGAAGAACATTCTTGTTATTGAGGGAGTGCAGCGTAGGTTCACAATGTTAATTCCCGGAATGGCGGGACTGTCATATGTTGAAAGATTGGAGCGACTGGGCTTGTATACACTGGAATTTAGAAGGATAAGCGGGGATCTGATTGAAACATATAAGAATATTAAGGGATTGGACAAGCTGGAGGCAGGAAGCATGTTCCGGCTGATGGTTGAGTCCAGAACTAGAGCCCGCAGTTTAAGAATAAGGGGTAGGCCATTTAGAACAGATGCGGAAAAATGTTTTCACCCACAGAGTGGTGGATATGTGGAATTCTCTTCACCAGAAGTCAGTGGAGGCCAAGTCTCTGGATGCATTCAAGAGAGAGATAGATAGAGCTCTTATAGATAGCGGGGTCAAGGGATATGTGGAGAGGGCAGGAACGGTGTACTGATTGTGTATGATCAGCCATGATCACAGTGAATGGCGGTGCTGGCTAGCAGGGCCAAATGACCTTCTCCTTCACCTATCGTCTATTGTCTATTGTGGACACTTTCTGGAGGTCCAAGATCCTTATGCTCCACGGCCGGTAGACTATGTGTGTGAAGGTAGAAGGGGACTATGTTGAAAAATGAATGTGCAAGTTTTTTCTAAAAATGACTCCTTCTACCTTAGTCCACGAACATATCATCTCAATCACCTCTCGTATGCTGCCTGGAGCGCGGTACTTCCAGAAATCCCTTGTTTGTTTCCTACATCCCCGTTTGATAACTCACTAACTTTACAACAGATCATCGTCTGATTCCAACAGATACAGCGCAGCCTGACCCAACCTCACAGACAGAATGATGCCTCGCACGGAATTCATCACAGGGAAGGCGAAGAGAGGAATTCTACATCCAGCACTGAGCGATCCAATAGTCCAGTGTTTGCAACAGTGCCAGATGTAGACAAAAATGCTACTGATAACTGTGAAACAACACGTCGTTGGCGTTAATTGCACAGCAACAATTCATTGTGCTGTTCATAATTTACTTCACATTCAGTCATATCGCACACATTTGTTAGAAATCGGCAATTTGCATGCTAAGACATGGAACTCCTCACATTTTCTAAACTGTTACTATCAGCCGATGGTTTCGTTGTTACAGGTACTGTAACAAAAACAGACAATTAATTGGAACATAAGAACGTAAGTACAAAATAAATAGGAGCAAGAGTAGGCCATCCGACCCATCAAGCCTGCCACACCATTCGATAAGGTCATGGCTGATCTGACTGTAAACTCAACTCCACATACCTGTCATTTCCACATTGCCCTTAACTAGTTGTATCTTAAATATATTTAATGAAGAATGCTTCCCTGGGCGGAGAATTCCACAGCTTAACTATTCTCTGGGAAAAAAATGGTTTCTCATCATCTCCGTCCAAAAGCTTCTCCACTGAATCTTGAGGCAATGTTCTCCAGTATTAGTCTTACTCACAAATTGAAACAAATTTCCTACTTCTAGCTTAGCTATCCATTTCAAAATTTTGTATGTTTCTATAAAATCCACTCTCATTCTTCTGAATTTCAGAAAGTATAGTCCCGTGGGATTCAATCTGTCCTCATAGGCTAAAACCTTCGTCTCTGGAATCAACCTTGTGAACTTCCTCTGCACTGCCTCCAAAGCCAGTATATCTTTCCTCAGGTATGGAGACCAGAACTGCACACCGTACTCCAGGTGCGGCCTCACCAGTACGCTTATAGTTTCAGTATGACCTCACTGCTCTTGAATGAAGGCCAACATTCCGTTTTCTTTCTTAATAACCTGTTGTACCTGAAAGCCAAATTTCTGCGATACATGCACAAGAACTCCCAAGTCCCTGTGTGCAACAGTATGCTGCAATCATTCACCATTTAAATAATAACCTGCTACTCATTTAATACAATTAATATTGGAATTAAGCATCATTTCCCACCAACGGCAGCTGACACTGCGGCTTACCGGGAATTCCAAAGGCTGAAATAAAAGGATAGTAGACGTCCTCTATCCGCCAGATGACTGGATACACCATTTCAGTGAGAATGTGTGACCGCTGTTGCTCCTGACTCTACCGCTCCGGCAGACACTCTGTGCTGATCCTTTCCAAGCGGTCCTGATTTATACAGAGGATCGGTCTCCAGAGATACAATTATACCCCCGACTAACTTTCTTCATTACAGTACTTGAACAAACACTTTAATTCTATACCATTGACACTGATGTAAATATTGGGCTGATTGAAGATAACTGCATCAAAATACTGGTGTATTACCTCAGCTGACTGAGGTGGCTGATCTTGTGGAAAAGAGTTTTGGATTGAGTATTCCACGGAGCAGCCACATCCACAGAATACCACGCTACGATTGTAGAACACATGAGGGAAATTGCAGATACAGATCAAGGACAACACACTGACAGAATGAGTCAAAACATCGGCTGGGTTCCTGAAGCATTTTTAATGTTGCTGATGTCATAGACTCTTATGAGTATCTCAAATCTGCCAGAGGTCAAACGAATATTGAGAAGAAATGTTTCGACCTGCAAAGAAATGGTAGGCAGGTTAACTAACAAGAATACATAAATAGATTCAGGGACGCTTGAATCTCAAGCATCAGATAAAATGTCAGGTATGTATGTAAGAGAAAGACTGAGTTCAGCAGAGAGACAGACTGATTGACATTGGCACTGTCTACACCTGTCATTTCACACAACCGTCTGATTCTTACCTCCCCAAATTGACCCATTTTCCTGCTCCTACCCACAGGGAAATACTTCAATCTCATCCGAATTTCCTCATGTCGAGGCACAAGGTACAGAGCAGCCGCCCCTCTCTCACTCGCAAGGTGTGTTAGAGAACATGGAGATATTGACAGCTCATGGATTGCACATATCAGACAGAAGAGATAGTCAGTCACATACTGTGCCCAAACACGAGATACACAGTACCAATACAGCTGTTACACTGAAACAGAGATGGTCAATATTTCCATTGCATTCCGTATCACTGTTCTACAGGTAGACACACAGGTCCAGTCCCCATTTACCCAGGCAGGGTTTTAGGAAGACTGTAACATGAAGGTTGGCGGGGTCACTGTGGTGCAGCAAAGGACAATCAGATGGAAAATTGGGAAACGATGAATCAGCGGTAGGTGGAAATTAAGTGAAATACAGATAAGCACCTCGGGTATTGGGTAATGTGTCCTTGTGTGGACTGACAATTCACAACGGGTCAAAGACAGAAATAGGGAGTATATTGGCCTCTTTCTCTTTGGGAATCTGTGGCCAGTGGGGAAACTGAAGGATAGGGCTTAGGACCACAACTCTTCACAGTTGGTATCAGTGATTTGGATGTGGAGCTTGGTGGCAGGGTCAGTACTGCGATACATGCAGATGTGGCTTGTGGATGCAGACAGAAGTGAATGAGGTAGCTTGTGGCAGTTAGACAGAATGTGGGAAATGTGATTCCATACACTCCGAGAGGAACAAATGAGAACAGTCTTTTTTTAGTTTGTTTGTTTTTTTACACTGGGACAGCCATAACAATTCAAGGGGACCTGGGGAACTTGTAATCAAAAGATTGACAGTTGGAGAAAGAAGTTTAAGAATCAGAACGGTAGTGCGGCGGGAGCCATTTGTGCTTCGCATCGGAGTTAAGACAGGTGAGACTGCGTAGGCGTGTGACGTCGGGCAATGAAGCGTGGAAGATTTAAAAAAGTAACACAGCCTTATACAGGAGGCAGCGTCGTTTGCGGGCAGTAGATGAGCCGGGAGCAGAGTGAAGGCTTAAGGGCTTTGGCTGAACGGGCTTTGGCGGAAAACGGGCGATGGCAAGGTAGGTTTAGATTTCAATTTTTCCTGTTTCCTGAGGAAGGGTGAATTGTGAGTGTGAGGGCAGCTTGTTGTTCTCTGTGGCGGATGTCGGAGGTCCTGGAGTCTCCTAGCCTCCCGGACGTCCACATCTGCGCCAGGTGCGCCGAGTTGCAGCTCCTAAAAGACCGTGTTAGGGAACTGGATTGGCAGCTCGGTGACCTTCATCTGGTCAGGAAGAGTGTGAAGTTGATCGAGAGGAGGCACCGGCAAGAGATCACACCGGGGCTACGGGAGGCAGACAAGTGGGTCAGGTTAGGAGAGGGAAGTGGAAGAGTCAAGTACTAGCGAGTACCCCAGTGTCTGTATCCATTGACAATAAGTACTCCTGTTTGTGTACTGTTGGGGGTGGGGTCTGCCTCCCTGGGGGAAGCAACAGTGGACGTGCCTCTGGCACAGATTCCGGCACTGTAGCTCAGAAGTGTAGGGAAAAGACGAGGAAGGCAGTAGGAATAGGGGACTCAATAGTTAATGGGTCAGATAGGTGATTCTGTGGACGCTGTCAGGAGACCCGGATGGTAGTTTTCCTCCTTGCTGCCAGGGTCCGGAATGTTTCAAATCGCGTCCAATGTATTCTGAAGTAGGAGGATGAGGAGCCAGAGGTCGTGGTACATTTAGGTACCAATGACATATGTAGGAAAAGGGAAGAGGTCCTGAAAAGAGAATATAGAGAGTTAGCAAAGGAGTTGAGGACGGCAAAGGTCGTAATCTCTGGATTACCTCTTGTGCTGCGCGACAGTGAGAGTGGGAATGGAATGAGGTTGAGAATAAATGCATGGCTGAGGGATTGGAATAGGGGCAGGTAATCAAGTTTCTGGATCTCTGGGACCTCTTTTGGGGCAGGTGTGTCCTGTAAAAAAAAGGGTTGCACTTGAATCCTAGGGGGACCAATATCCTGTCGGGGAGACTTGCTAAGGTTACTGGTGGAACTTTAAACTAGAATGGTTGAGGATTGGGAATCAAATTGAAGATGCTAGGACAGTGGAATTTAGTTCGCAAATTGGTAAAGCTAGTAGGCTGTGTGTGAGGGAGGGTAGACGGTTGAAAGAGAAGGGGAGCGCTCAGACCGAAGATGTAGGGGAGAAGGATGAAAAAAGATAATAAAGTTGTTTGCACCGTTAGGGATAAACAGAGAGTACGAGGTGGAAAATTTCTCAAGTGCATCTATTTTAATGCTAGGAGCATTGTAAGAACGGACGATGAACTTACAGCATGGATTGATACCTGTAAAAATGTTGCAGCTATTAGTGAAATATGGTTGCAGGAGAGGTGTGATTGGCAACTAAATATTCCTGGATTTCTTTGCTTCCGGTGCGAGAGAATCGGAGGGACAAGAGGAGGAGGTGTTGTATTGCTTGTCAGAGAAATTATTACAGCTGTGCTTTGACAGGATAGGTTATAGTGCTCGTCTAGGGAGACTATTTGGGTGGAATTAAGAAATGGGAAATGTGTAGGGTGTATTATAGACCACCTAATGTGGAGCGAGAATTGGAGGAGCAAATGTGTAAGGAGAGAGCAGATATTTGTACAAAGCACAAGATTTTGATTGTGAGAGATTTTAATTTTCCACACATAGACTGGGAATCACATTCTGTAAAAGGGCTGGATGGTTTTTCGGCACGGACTAGAAAGGCCGAGATGGCCTGTTTCCGTGCTGTAATTGTTATATGGTTATTGCTATATGGTTTGGAGTTTGTAAAATGTGTGCTGGATAGGTTTTTTCAGAAATACATAGAGGTACCAACTAGAGAAGGGCACTGTTGGATCTCCTGTTAGGGAATGAGATAGGTCAAATGACGGAGGTATGTGTTGGGAAGAACTTCGGGTCCAGTGATCACAATGTCATTGCTTTCAATATAATTACAATGGAGGATAGGACAGAACACAAGGTTGAGATTTATGATTCAAGAAAGGCTAAATTTGAGGAGTTGAGAAAGGATTTAGAAGGAGTGGATTGGGACAATTTATTTTATGGGAACGAAGTAATAGAGAAATCGAGGTCATTTAAACTTGAAATTTTGAGGGTACAGCATCTTTATGTTCCTGTTAGGTTGAAAGGAAATGTTTAAAGATTGAGAAATCCTTGCTTTTCAAGGGATATTGGAATCATAGTTCGAAAAAGAGAGAGATCTGCAATAAATATAGGCAGCATGGAGTAAATGACGTGCTCGAGCGATATAAAGAATGTAAAGAGAGTCTTAAGAAAGAAATTAGAAAAGCTAAAAGAAGATATGAGGTTGCTTCGGCAGGTAATGTGAAAATAAATCTAAAGCGTTTCGACAGTTATATTAATAGAAAAAAGGATAGTGGGGGATAAAATTGGTCCATTAGAAAATCATAGTGGACAGCTATGCGTGGAGCCAAAAGAGATGGGGGGGGGGGGAGGATTTTGAACAATTCCTTTTCTTCGGTATTCACTAAGGAGAAGGATATTGAATTGTGTAAGGTAAGGGAAACAAGTACGGTAGTTATGGAAATTATGATGATTAAGGAATAGGAAGTACAGGCACTTTTAAAGGATATAAAACTAGATAAGCCTTCGGGTCCTGACAGGAAGTTGCCTCGGACCTTGAGGGAAGTTATTGTAGAAATTGCAGGGGCTCTGAAAGAAATATTACAAATGCCATTAGAAACGGGGATGGTGCCTGAGCTTTAGCATATTGCTCTTGTGGTTCCATTGTTTAAAAAGGGTTCTACGAGTAAATCTAGCAATTATCGGCCTGTAATGTTTGACGTCAGTGGTTGGTAAATTAATGGAACGTATTTTTAGAGATAGTATATATAATTATCAGGATATACAGGGTCTGATTCACAACAGTCAACATGGTTCTGTCGGGACGGTCATGCTTGACAAATCTTATTGAATTTTATGAAGAGATTATTAGGAATGTTGACGAGGGTAAAGCAGTGGATGTTTTCTATATGGACTTCAGTAAGGCCTTTTACAACGTTCCAAACGGAAGGTTTGTTAGGTAGGTTCAATTGCTAGGTATCAATACTGAAGTAGTAAAATGGATTCAACAGCGGCTGGATGGGAAATGCCAGAGAGAATAACTGTTTTATCATTTTGGAGGCCAGTGACTAGTGGTGTGCCATAGGGTTCTGTACTGGGTCCAATGTTGTTTGTCATATACATTAAAGATCTGGATGATGCGGTGTTAAATTGGATTACTAAGTATACAGATGATACTAATGTAGGTGGCCTTGTGGATAATGAAGTAGGTTTTCAAAACTTGCAGAGAGACTTAGGCCAGTTAGAAGAGTGGGCTGAAAGATGGCAGATGGAGTTTAATGCTGATAAGTGTGAGGTGTTGCATTTTGGAAGGACTAATCAAAATAGTACATACATGGTCAATGAGGAATGCAGTAGAACAGAGTGATCTAGGAATAATCGTGTATAGTCCCCTGAAGGTGGAATCTCATGTGGATAGGGTGGTTAAGGAAGCTTTCGGTATGCTGGCCTTTATATATCAGGGCATTGAGTATAGGAGTTGGGGTGTAATGTTAAAATCGTACAAATCTTTGGTGAGGCCAGATTTGGAGTATTGTGTACAGTTCTGGTCACCAAATTATAGGAAAGATGTCAACAAAATAGAAAGAGTACAGAGGAGATTTTCTAGAATGTTACCGGGGTTTCAGCACCTAAGTTACAGAGGAAGTTTGATCAAGTTAGGTCTATTCTTTGGGGCGCAGAAGGGTGAGGGGGGAGTTGATCGAGGGATTTAAAATTATGAAGGGAACAGATAGAGTTGACGTGGATATGTTTTTCATTGAGAGTAGGGCAGATTTAAATAAGAAGACGTGAGTTGAGAGTTAATGGGAAATGGTTTGGGGTAACACGAGAGGGAACTTCTTTGCTCAGAGTGTGTTAGCTATGTGGAACGAACTTCCAGTAGAAGTTGTAGAGGCTGGTTCGGTATTGTCATTTAAAGTAAAATTGGATATGTATATGGACAGGAACGAAATGGAGGGTTATGCGCTGATTGCAGGTCGGTGGGACAAGGTGAGAGTAAGCGTCCGGCATGGACTAGAAGGGCCGAGGTGGCCATGTCAATATAGATGTCTTCCAAATTAACCATCTTCTGAATTCGGAAATAGAATTCTAAATAGAATAACTGAATTCTTCACCGTGAGTAAGCACAGAAACTCCTGTGTTTGAATCTACTAACAGCAGAATTTAGGATATAAGGCAGCATCTGTGGGGGAATATGGGCCCTTGCCCTTTCGTGTGGCGGGTCTTGCCTCTGTTATTGTGTATACTGCACACAATAAACTATTATAATCTCATGCACATCCCAAGATGTTGAACAATTTGCGCTCCCTGATATATGATGAATCCGAGTTCACCTGCACTGAGCTATTTCAGCAGCTGTCATATCATGTCATTGAACAGACAAAGCCTAATTTATTAATACTGTTTTCAGAAAGCTGCTTATTTTCTTGTAACCCAAGACTGCTCTATGCGCCTTCCCATTTGCCGGGATCACCAGAACAACATCATCACAATCATGCTACGGAAAACAGTTAATATTATCATAGGGACAAATGCTACTCATTCGATTGAACAGGAATTACAATTAATTTCCTGGAAAACACAGTGCATAATCACGGAACGGCTTCTAGCAAGGTGCCCAAACACTCGACTGTGCAAGTTTCCTTTAAAAAGAAAAAAAAACATCTGCTTTATTCACCTCGGTTCGAGCTATTTCTCTCGTTCCAGCCCGATAAAGGTTTCTCAGGTGTGTCCGTTGTCAACGTTAATGAACGTGGAACCGTTCCAACTCAGGATGCATACGGTCACTTCCTCGAATCCACGCCGATTTTCTGTGGGAGTGGGGAATGACTATTTTTCACTATCCTCCCATAATTTCCATGTAGCTTTTACACACGTAACTGTAGATTTGCCTTTTTTGTCTTTGATTATCACTACTCTCACCAGGGTCAAAGGTCCAAATTCCCGACCTCAATCACTCCATGGGTATAATACCGGTTTCCTTCTGCCGGACCTTCTGTGCGTGTTTGTCCTCATCGCTTTGAATCTGTACATCCTGTTATTGATCCACCTACAGATCAGAATCCCATTCTTACCGTTAACATTGAATCCGTCATGATTTCTTCTGACCCTGTCAGATCTTTCCGCTGCCTCATTTGTTCCAAACCTTGGGGAAATCCCACAGCTTCTACAGTCGAAATGTTTTTGTTTTAATATTCCCATTCCTTAATTTGCATCTTTCCTTGGACCTTAACTTTCTTCCTAATGGATCGTAGCTCAAGTGGCACGATATTCTTGTAATCGGATGTTTCATGAAATTTCAAAGACCCATCGCTCCACTTCTCCTCACTTCTGCATTCTTCTCTGTCTGAACGCGAACAGCCTCCTTCAGCAATGGCTCAATGTCTATATCCAGATGCTTTACTGTGCACACACCGGTCTTCATAGGGAGTTCAGAAGTGGGGAGAGTTCACAACTGCAAGTTCCTAGATGTTAATATCGCTGAGGACCGAAGCTGGAACCCTCTTACTGATGCATCTAGAAAGAGTGCACGGCAGCGGCTATATTTCATGAGGAGTTTGAGCAGATTTGGTATGTCACCGAAACAGTTGAACGTTTCGACAGATGTGGCATGGAGAGCATTCTACCTGGATGCCTCACCGTCTGGTATGGAGTGGGGAGGTTGCTGCTGCACAGTATCGAAATAAGGTGCAGAGAGATGCAAATTTAGTCAGCTCCATCGTGAGCACCAGCCTTCGTAGTAGCCAAGACATCTGCAAGGAGTGTGCGGCAAAATGTTGGCTCCCTCATAACCAGATTATTGCTTCCATCAGGAAGGAATTACAGCAGTGTGAAGGCACCCACTCAGCGATTCAACAACAGCTTCGTTCCCTCATCTATCCGAGATCTGAATGGATATTGGGCCCATCAACACCACCACACCTTTAAATATCTATTTTTGCAACAGATCTCACCGCATCTGCCGGTGAAATTAAACCTAATTCTGATTCTCATTCTGTTCCAAGTTTATTGATGTCCCACTGCAGCGTATACGCCTGGTTAGAAACTTAATAGCTAGTCATCTCCTTCCCTTCATCAAGTACTTCCTAGTGTAGTTTTCAGCGACATCTGTTGACTGGATAACATACTCCATGTTCTCACCAGCATTTCCTTCTCATCTCTTGTTATGAGCGGACCTCATTCATTCTGTCAGCAGCAGGAGAGGATCGCGTCTGTAATGCAGGGGTCACTGGGCTGCACACTTGCCAACAAGTGAGATGCTGAAGATGTTCTAAAGGTCAGTTGTGGAGAGCGCCCTCCTCTTTGTGGTGGCGTGTTGGAGAGGCAGCATTAAGAAGAGGGACGCCTCACGTCTTAATAAGCTGGTAAGGAAGGCGGGCTCTGTCGTGGGCAGAGTACTGGAGAGTATAACATCGGTAGCAGAGCGAAGGGCGCTGAGTAGGCTACGGTCAGTTATGGAAAACCCTGAACATCCTCTACATAGCACCATCCAGAGACAGAGAAGCAGTTTCAGCGACAGGTTACTATCGATGCAATGCTCCTCAGTCAGGATGAAGAGATCAATACTCCCCAATGCCATTCGGCTTTACAATTCAACCGCCAGGAGTAAGATATGTTAAAGTGCCGGGGTTAGGACTCAATGTATTTAAGTAAACTACTTAAGAACTTTTTAAACGCTATTATTAATGCTTTTTGAGAGGGTGATTTTAGATGCATATCATATTTTTACTGAGTTAAGTATTGTATGTAATTAGTTTTGCTACAATAAGTGTATGGGACATTGGAAAACAATGTTGAATTTCCCCATGGGGATGACTAAAGTATCTATCTATCTATGTATCTATCTTTGTTGGCGGCTGACTCCGGTAAAAGTGCCAACATTTTGGGTTTGCAGCAATAACGTTAATGTTAACGTATAAAACCTAGAAAAAAATCACTGGAACAAAGTAGCAGCGGATCTTATTAAAGGTGCATCATCACAGAGAAACAAGAGTCACTGTTGGTTTTATTGTTTAATTAATGTCACTACAGTTTGCGATGGAGCACCGACTCCACTCGCAATGTTAGAGTGGGATCAGCGCTGATGAGGTGGACACATCGCAGGATTACAGACTGCTGCCGCCACCAGCGATGCTGAGATAAGGTCCTATTATCACACGGCCTACTTTGACAACATCGTAATTGGTGTTCCATCGCAGCATCGGCCGTCTCTTGAGGCTTCATGACCGGTGCTGCCTTCATTTTTATGAACTGATGCGTGTTATTTCCCCACTGGGGTTCCACTTCTCCAATGCAGAAAATCAATTACTAATTAGCAATAATTAACACCAGTCACTCTATGAGTTGTTTTCGTTATCGGTAACTTATTATTGTATAAAAGAATAGTATTCTGTGCTTCACCTACGTTAAGGACGGAAACATCCAGGCACTGTGAACTCTCAACGTTTGATCGCGGAAGTATTTTACCCAGCAGACGCAGAAGAAACTAGATTCATGAGCTTTGCTTGAACTTACTTACCTGCGCCGTCTTTTACGAAAAGTAGTAAATTTAAAAAATAATTAAATAGGAGCACAAGTTTGAACTCGAACTGCCCGGGATTAACAATATTAGACGAACGGACTATTTGTTACACAGTAATTGAAATCATCGGTGTCCCGGGTAAGTACCTTTCGGTTACTTAACAGAGAAAGGACATCATGCTGCTCTCAGCAACTGGGGATGCGATTTTAATTCCTTTTAATTAAAAAAAAACGAGTCAACTTTCTGGTTTTCCCTCACATTTCCACGTCAGAATTGTTGTGAACGCTGGTGTCTATCAAACGGGGTTGTTCGGAAATCAGCTGATTCGTTGAAACAATCAGCGGAACCTGAGCTGTTTACTGATAACCTGATATGTCAGCACTCGCTTTCCGACCTTCAATTTGAGTTTGCGTCGGTCCTTAAGATGCTGTCTCTTTCCTTTCAATCTCCGGTCCATTACTACAACCAGTTGATATTTTAACCTTGGTCAAGCAGACTTGTCACCAGAACCGCTTGTAGTCTTTTCATTCGAGGCGTAAGACATCGAACTGAGCCGAAACAGCACACACACTCCATGTCTATCAAAACCTCCTGTCATTAGCGGACCTCACTCATTCGGAATTTTCTCACATGAGCAATCGATTAAGACATCTTAGCTCACGGCAATAGCTTCTATTTGAACTTGTGAACATGTTTTTCCCTTTCTGCTTGCGATTCATGGGATGTGAGCATCGCCGGCAATTGTAGTATTATTATCTCCGTCTGACTCACGCGATTAGGGGATAAAGGTCAAGATTCACAAGATCATTTGTTCTCCACCACGTAAAATCCGGGCATTGTTGATTGTGCTCTATCTCGGAAAGACATTAATAAAATAAATGAGGCTTTGCAATACTTGGTATTTTCGCGTGTTTCGTCATTGAATCCGAGTTTGTTTAGCGGATGTGAAAGGGAATCTTTGATTGATTGGAGTTCAGATGATGCAGGAATCCGTCTCCCATCCTGCGAAAAACGACGCTTCTCTCCAGCTGTTTCACAGTGATTGTGGTTACTCCGCAAACTAGCATGCATGCAGCCTCCAATGGTGGAGAGCCCAATGACAAAATTTCCGTTTTACACCAGAACATTTTCTTCCAGCACTGTTCTCTATAAGCTGTACGGACGCATATCCTGTTCACACAGCAGTTCTTTCCACACAGCTGAAATTTATATTTAGATAATGTTAATAACAGTTTGCAATTATGCTAATATAGTTGTGATGTTCCTGTTAGTGTTATTGTGAAATACCCTGAAATTAATATGCGGTAATGTCTATAATCAATTTTTTTTCTGAATAATAAACATGCCACAACCTTTACTTTAAAACATTTTGAATTTCAACCTATTTACATTGTCATCGTTTCACGTCATGACAAAAGTAGCAACAATAACCAGAAAGGAAGGTTCCAATAAACTCCCGGCCGCTGAACGCTGACGCCGTCTAGTCAGAACATTTTAGTTTTGACATTGCTGTCTGACAGTCGTTTTAACAGCCTGGCATTGTTGTTGTGAGTTGCTGTTTGCGTTTCCTGTGCATATTACAAAAAGAAATCGCATGCAATTTTAAGTCCGTGCAAAAATTTCCTGCTCAGAACAATGGTTGGTCCGCTGATCTTTGAAAAACAAAACAGCGGTGTTGGAGGTGAGCAATATCGTTGCTTCAGAATCTAATGTTGCAAGCAAATCATAACCACTGGTTTGAGAAAGAAGCGCGATGGCCGGATCTCGGATTGATGCGAAAGTGCTCCTGATATTCTTTCCAAAGATTCTCTGGCACTTCGCTTGTTGATGCCACCGTTGTAGAAATGTCCGTTCACACATTAATCACACTCCCTCCGTCTTTGCAGATGCCATACTGTGAGTGTTGCGCTCAGTTTTGGTTGCCCGGTTTAGTGAAGACAGGAGTACGCTGAAAGCAGTGCAGACAGTCTTTACAAAGATGCTGCAAGGACTCGAGTATCTGAGTTAGAGTGAGCGGTTCGGCCGAGTAGAGTGTTATTGTTCAAGGTAAGAGATAGGAGGATGACTTTAAACAAGTGTGCTAAAAACTGAGGATGTGTAGATACAATCTACAGTCATTGCTTTTCGCCATAAGGTTGCGGAACAAGAAATATTGGTAGGTGTCAGTTCAGAGGGCAAAGATATAGTTGGATTCCAAGAGACATTTTTTTTACACAGAATGTGGTCTGTATATGGCCCAGCCCAGCAAAGGAAGTTGGTGATGCAGGGTCGTTAAAAATTTTTAAAGACGCCTGAGCAGAGTAATCAATGCGAAAGATATCGAGAGAGCTGATCCAAACGCTGACAATCGGGACCAGCTCAGACGGCCATGTAGATCAGCATGAAGATATTGGAACGAAGGACCCGTTTCTGTGCTCGATCATTTTTGTACTCTACTCATAGCTGCTGCATTCGTGATCATAAAGAGATGCTGTGAGCATATGCGACTGTAAAGAGGTTTATGCTGTGGTCAGGTGCTCATTAAAATCACATAAGCACATAAACAGTGGTATATTCTTACTCCCAGTGACAAAGTCCGCTAGAAATGACCATGGATTTTATTCCAAGCGGAGAAGATTGCACTTCTATAGAGATGGCGATTGATTTTATTTCTTTTTCTAAACTTGTTTGTTTGATTTTTCTTGTTTCACTGCAGTTAACTTTGTGGCAATCATAATTCTCTGCCGAGGAAAGTGCGGTCTCTCCAGATGTGTCACGCGTTACCTGGTGGCAATGGCCGCGGCGGATCTAATGGTGGTGATTATCGAAGTCCTGTTCTACCAGATGGGTCAAGCATACAGATTTCATTACAGATTCCTTGACAACGCACCGTTCTGCCTTGTCCACTATGGCCTGTGTCACCTGGCCGTTGATTGTTCCGTGTGGCTTACTGTCGCTTTCACTTTTGATCGCTTTGTGGCCATTTGTTCAGCTAAATTTAAAACAAAATACTGCATCCCTAAAATTGCGGATTCGGTCATTGGCGTGGTATCTATTGGTTTCTGTTTAAAAAACATCCCATTTTATTTCCTGTACATGGAAATGGCAACGTCCATCCGGAAAGGCAATTGGGTCTGTCTCCATAAAGCTGTACTTCCTATTTCGGTATCGTTTGAGGCGTTTTATTGGGTCGACCGCCTGTTGAATCCGCTACTTCCTTTCTTCCTCATTTTGACCCTCAATACTCTGACCGTCAGACAGATTCTGGCGTCGAGCACAGTTCGCAGGGGGCTGAAAGGACGGAAAGATTGCGGGGAACAGCGAGATCCGGAGATGGAGAGCCGGAGACAATCCATTATTCTGCTCTTCAGCCTGTCGGTGAGTTTCCTTCTCTGTTGGGCGACAACCACTCTGGTCTTCATTCTCATGCGATGCCTCCACACTGACTTGGAAACGTCTATTTGGCTTTATTATGCTCAGTTTTGGGGCTGTGTGATTCAGAATATCAGCAGCTGCACAAATACATTTATCTACGGCGTGACTCAGACAAGGTTCCGGGAGCAGCTGAAAGTTGTTCTTCTCTTTCCCGCTAACTTAGTTTTGAATTTATTTAGAAATCTGTACCGCTCAGATGATAGGATCAAATAATATTCCAACCTCGGAA
This sequence comes from Hemitrygon akajei, assembly GCF_048418815.1. Lineage (NCBI taxonomy): Eukaryota > Metazoa > Chordata > Chondrichthyes > Myliobatiformes > Dasyatidae > Hemitrygon > Hemitrygon akajei. The sequence continues at coordinate 2,091,653 of NW_027331945.1, read as the reverse complement.
ATAAGCGTGCATCTGCTCTAGTCTGCAAACTTAATAATAAATTTAGCATAATCAGAACGTTGCTATTCTGAATCAACATCTTTGCTCCCCGCTCTCTTTACTCTTTTTACTAAAAGCCACATTCAGAAAGTAAAGATGAATGGGATCCAAGGAAACCTTGCTTATTGGATCCACTATTAGCTTGTCTACAGAACATAACGGATGCTTGCTAGATGGTTCGTATTCAGCAAGGAGATCGGTGACCAGTGGTATACCGCAGGGAGCTGTTCTGGGATTCTTCTTATTTGTGATTCTTATAAATGACCCGGATGAAGTAGTAGAAGGATGTTTGCTGATGCCACAAAGGTTTGGCGTGTTGTGGATGGTCTCGAAGATTGCCAAAGGTCACAGAGGGACATCGATTCGATGCAAAACTGGGCTGAGAGTGGCAGATAGAGTTTGATCAAGATATTTCTGAAGTGGTTCATTTTGGTAGATAAGAGTTGAAGAAGGAATATGTATTAAAGGTACTACTCTTGGAAATGTAGAAGGTATTAGAGATATTGGGGTCCGTGTCCATAGGATACACAAAACTGCTGCGCAGGTTAACAGTGTTGTTAAGAAGACCAAAGGGCCTGTAATGTGCTGCAAATTTCTATGTTCTCTGACAGTAGAATGTGGTTGATGGGAATATTAAGAGTATGGCACTTTAACAAGAGCGTATTTAAAAGACTCTTAGATAAGTACATGGAGCTTATAAAAGTAGAGGGCTATGAGGTAGGGGTATCTCTGGGCAGATTCAAGTGCAGGTTGCATGGTCAGACCAATAACGTGGACCGAATTGCTCGTATTGGACTGTAGGTTTCTATGTTCTATGATAGGAGAATGTGGTTGACGGAGATTATAAATCAGTCATGATGGAATGACAGAGTGTAAACGATAGATCGAACGGCCATATTCTAAGTCTTATGTCTTCATTGTACTTCGGAATTTATTGTGGCTCAGTACACACTACATCAGTTTCTCAAGTCTTCTCCATCTGTTCTTGGATATTCAACTGTAAATTCAAATACCGACTGGCGACCTTCTCTGTGATATTCCTGTTGGACTAAATAGATATATCATCATTCTCCATTTTTCTAAATCTATTTTGGGTGGCAGGTTAAAACAATATTCCCGTGTGTTTATGTGAGACGCTAACTTCACCATCCTTTTCACAAAGCTCAACCCACCTTCTCAATCAATCACATTCATTCCCGTCAATCCGTGTCATGCTCCATGCGTCATAAGGCTATCGTGAAAAGAGTGTAATACCTCTGGATATCGAGACGTCTCTCCTTTTCGCAGTAAGACATTGACTGCCATTATCTTAAAACAAGCACGAACAGTAAAACATTAGTAAAGGAAATAGTACTCACAGAACTTTTCTTAACTCTAGCTACCTCGAATTAACTCAAAAAAATACAATATGTGGATAATAAACTGCCTTGTTTATCGAAAAATTTAATACCATTCAAAATTACTATTTAGAAAACGTCGCTATCAGTGGAATAACCTCATATTTTGATTGAGTGCTTGCAGTTGACATTGACCTTTGTTGTTTCGGGATGTATTTTTTTTGAAAAATACTGTGAAATTCAGAATTGCTGTATCACTATTAAAATATTAGTTTATTAACAGGTCATTTTCTATTTGTGAAATATCAGTGCGGACTCAAAATTCTCCCACTTCCTGTGCCAATTTGTTTCGCAATAACAATCTCTAAACAAATGTTGCAGAACTGGTCGGTTAGGTGTAGGTTCAGTTTAGTTATCCCCATTAAAATGTGCATCGAAATCCGGAATTCACCTCTAATTTCCGCTTCAACATGTGCTTCATGATTGCCTTAAAATGCAGGCAGATGCATTTTCCCATTTAGGTCCTAACGTGAGAGGTCTGTCTGTGTCGGACAAAGCTGTGTATCACTATTGTATTGCTAAGGCAGACAGTCTGGACATTCTGAAGTTTCTGAATGCTGCTGGGTCTCCCGCTGCGCCTTTGATAATGCTATTTGTATAATGCCCCAGTAAGATGAGGGAGGCACAATCTGCTATGGCGCAGCATCATGTCCAATGGAGCTAAATATCTTTACTCAGAGAGTGATAGCTGTGTGGAATGAGCTTCCTGTAGAAGTAGTAGAGGCCAGTTCAGTTGTGTCATTTAAGGTAAAATTGGATAGGTATTTGGACAGGAAAGGAGTGGAGGGTTATGGGCTGAGTGCGGGTAGGTGGGACTAGGTGAGATTAAGAGTTCGGCACGGACTAGGAGGGCTGGAATGGCCTGTTTCCGTGCTGTGATTGTTATATGGTTATATGGTTATAATGCTAATTTAATATTAACCAAATTCAGCAGTGGTAATGTGGAACATCTCTATGAGTTTATCCGCAGGGGTAGTATTTGGAATTAGGGAGTATCAGACTGATGACAATAAAAGTAAACCAATCATACACATTGTACTGAAAGGACAGGCAGGAAGGCAGAGTGAAGGGCATTGCTCTGTTGGTAGAAATCAAATCAAATCATTAGAATTGGATAACATAAGGACAGGATGTGTTGAATCATTTTGGCTAGAGTTAATTAACTGTGAGGCTAAAAATACTCAGATAATACATTTATAGAGATCACGAATCAAAATAAAGAATGTCGTTTACAAACTACAATGAGAGATAGAAAATGCATGGCAAAAGGATAACGTTACATTAGTCGTGGAGAATTTCAAGATGAATATTGACTGAGAAATTTGAAGTTGCTTGAGGATTAGAGGAGGGGGCATTTCCAGACTGTCTACAAGTAGTATTTTAGAGAAGACTGTGTTTCACCCCACTGTGGGATCAGCTATTCTGCATTGATCCTGAATTGGTTGGATAGCTAAAGGTCAAAAAACCCAAAGAGGCAAGTAATCATAACATGGTCAAATGCACCCTGAAATTGTGACGGGTCTGAAAGATGTAGTTGGAGAAATTGTGGAGTAATTAAAATGAACTTTTTACGGTATATGATAATGTTTTGGATGATGGGATTGATGGGTTGGTTGCAACGCTATCAGACAATAGGAAGATAGGTGGAGGGGCATGAAACAGATGTAGACAGATTATGAAAATGGGCAAAAATTGGCAGATGTAATAAATACTGTGCAGGGAACTGAGTGGTCATGCACTTTATTCTAAGAAACTATTTTCTAAATGGAAAGAAAATACTAAAATCTGAGACGCAAAGAAATTTGGAGTTTTTTCCTGCAAGACTGCGTAAAGGATAACTTGCAGCCTGAGTCTGTGAAGGGACAGGGATGTTAGCATTAATTTCAATAGCTCTAGAGTATAAGAAAATGAAGTGATGTTAGGTGTTTCTACAACAATTGTGAGGCTTCGGGTGGATTATTGTGAGTGGTTTTGGACCCCGTATCATCGACAATACGTGCTGAAACTGGAGAGGATTCAAAGGAAGTTCACGAAATTTACCCGAGTTGTGAAAGGCTTGCCATACGAAGAGCGCTGATGGCTCTGGTCCTGTATTCACTGAATTCAGAAAAGTGACGAATGATGTTACTGAACCCTTTCGGATTATGAAACACCTTCACGGAGTCGATGTGAAGAGGATGTTTCTTATGTTGGGAGAATCTATGAGCAGAGGACACAGCCTGAGAATAGAGGAGCTTCATTTAAGAACGGAGATTGGGAAGAAGTGATTTTGTCAGAGAAGGGGAATCTGTGGAAGATTCTGCCACAGGCAGCTGTAGATGCCGAGTATTCATATATACTTCAGTCAGCGGTTGATACATACTTGATTGATCTGTCCACGAGATACGGGATGAAAGTAAGGGACCGGGGATTTAACCACCTTTATTCGCTGTAAGGCAGCAAACATCTCCTCCTCTTTAATCTCTATATGTTCCATTACACTACTGCTTTTTTCCCTACCTTCCGTATACGCTAAGCCAGTTTCCTTCGTAAATACTGATGCAGAAAACTGTTTAAGTTCTCCCCCATCTCGTGAGGCTCCACACATAGACGACAACTTTGATCTTCTAGGGGATCAATTTTGTCCTTTACTGTCCTTTTACTCTTAATATACTTGTAGAAACCCTTCGCGTTTACCTTCGTATTATCCGCCAAAGCAACCTCATGTCTACCTTTTGCCTTCCTGATTTCCTTATTTAGTATTTTCTTACGAATTCTATACTCTTCAGGTACCTCAGTTGTTCTTGTTGCCTGTACCTGCTATGCGCTTCTCTCTTTTTGTTAACCAGATCGCAAAAATCCCTTGAAATCCAAGGTTCCCCGTGCCTGAAAAAGTAGGAGAATGTGGTTTACAGGAGTATTTAATCAGCCATGATGGAATAATGATACTGTCAGAGTTGACTGAATGGTCTTCTGCAAGACCACTTCTATTCTTGTGAATCTTCTCACAGTTTCTCTTTCTTCCATAATCATGATTTGGACTTTACATTCTACTTACCAGCATCCATCTGTAAAGCTGCGCTTCCCGTTACAATTGAACCTCCTATGTTCAAGTTTGGTTGAATTTGTCATGACCGCCTCCCACCTAATGGTGCAAGATCCTGTCCTATGTATAATTGTCTATTTCCTCACTTCCCTACCTGTGAAGACAGCAAGTCATCCAAGCGTTCTCATCACCATTACAACCTCCTTACCAAATGTCTGCTGTGTCGCGTCTAACGAGTTTCGATCTGTAATCTTAATACTGCTTCTCTTTCCACAGGTACTGCCTAACCTGAGAAAACTGTTTAAAAGCTTGTTTTCATTTCCGATTCCCAGGATGTCTCTGTGTGTTTGTCTGTATATAACTCTGTTCTCAAATCAGGCATTCAATCTGTTCTCAAACACAACCTTTTTTTTTTGGATATGAAGTGGGTGACACAAAGTTGTCAGGGTGGCCGAGCGGTCTAAGGCGCCAGACTCAGGGAATGAAATTCCTTCCTACAAACGCGAGTGTTCTGGTCTCCATCTGGGGGCGTGGGTTCGAATCCCACCCCTGACATCATTTGTCTTTAAACATTGAACCGGGGTGATTTTCTTACTGCGAAGACGTGGTTGTATGAGTGGATTAGAAAAACGGTAGAAGGATTGTGCATTCGTCACGGCACATCGCAGCACAGCAGATTATCGTACATCGAATTCTGGGTGCCTGATTTTTTCAGAAACAATCCTGGTGGAGCATCTTGGACCGAAACGTCGACTGTTTACTCTTCTGCACAGATGTTGCCTGGAGTTTCGAGTTCCTGCAGACAACTCAGCTAATCAATATATAAAAGTGTTTAAAGTGAAATCATTGGTTGTCGGATTATTCAATGGATAGGCAAGTGATTGTAAGTTATCAGCTTTTGATCAAAAGCCTGATGGTTGATGAGTCGTGACCGTCCTTGAACGTGGTGGCGCGAGTGAGTCCTGAGTCTCTTCTAACTTCTACCTTCAACCTGATGGCAGCAGCGGCAATAGAGCAGGGACGGGGTGGTGAGGGCCTCTGATGATGAATGCTGCTTTCCGATGATAGCGGTTTATGTAGATTAGCTTAATGCTTGGCAGAGCTTTACCCATGATGGACAGGGCAGATGAATACACTAACTTATTATTAAGAGTTTTCTTCAAAGGCCTTGCTGTTGCCGTACCAGGTCGTGAGGCAGACAGACAGTATACTCTCCACTACACATTTATAGATGTTCGCCTAGATTTTAATGTCATGCCGAATCTCCGCAGTCTACTACGAAAGTAGAGGAAATTGTAATACCCACCAATTTAAAGTTACTTACGCTCTCCACCTCCGATCCTTCAATAAGAACTGGCTCATAGACCTCCATTTTTCCCTCTCCTGAAGACCACAATCACTTCCTTGGTCTTGCCGACATTCGGTGACGGAGTGTTGTCACATCTTCTTTAAAATTATCCCCTCTTATTTGAAATGTATGCCCGATGGAATAAGCCATGTCAACTCTGGGATGGAGATAATCTCTGCGTCCTCTACCTTTATCTATGCCTCTCAAAATCTAAGAAACATCTATCAGATTCCCGCTCACCCTCTGCTACTCCAGAGAAAACAACCCAAGTTTGTCCAAACTCTCGTTATCGCCCAAATCGTCTAATTCAGACAGCATGTTGGTAAAGCCTATCTGCACTCTCGAAAGCCTCATCAGCCTTTCTATGACGGATGGCTTGAAGTATGCACAACATGTTCCAGTGCTGTGCTGCATTTCGCACATGCTTGGCAACCTGAGAAAATGCAACACGTCTATTCTCACCAGAGCAGTCATTCGGACTGTTCTGAAATGCAGCTTTTTAAGTTCGCTGTGAAGAGAGTACGGCAGGGCTGTCAGGGTGGCCGAGTGGTTTAAGGCGCCAGACTGAAGGCGAGAGTATCGCTTCGCTGTAAACCTGAGTGTTCTGGTCTCCACCTGGAGGCGAGGGTTCGAATCCCACTCCTGACAACTGTGCTTTACACATGCATAATTCAATCACTGTAATGTTATGGCTGCGATCAATGCATGGTGTTTTTGGGAGGATGGAAAAGACGCAAGAAAGATAAAGATTTTGTTTTCGTCACATCAGAGAGCAGTACAAAGGGTCACATGACTTCGGATTGGGGCCTCGTTTGATAATAAAGAGACCTCGGTGAAGAGTGTCTGTGTTACCTTCTCAAACGTAGCTGCTGGTTGGACAGAATGACATCGGGGCCATTCAGACACGTTATTGGTCTCTATATTGAAATGGCATTTTAACCATCGTCGTTCTTAAGCGTACATCTGACGCGGAGCTCCGTAACGTGCGTTGTACACCATTCTGGATTTGGGAATATCGGATTAATCATTCCAGACTGGTTTATATTCCCTTTCTGTGGATCAGCCATGATTATTTGGAGGAGTAGACCCGATGGGACAGATGGCCTAATTCTCCTCTTATGTCTTATGGTCTAAGCTAAATAAAAATCAAAACAGATTCTACACAGAGAACAAAAATGCAGAGAGGAGAATAAATGAGAAGCTGAGTATGCAACTTAAATGGGACACTTACTGACATCGAAATGCTGTTGGTATAATAGGGTTGCTCTCAAGATTAAATAATGTCGTGTGATAGAAACTGCTTCTGTACAGAAACAAAGCCAAACTCTGAAATGTTGCATATTCTCTGCACTGATGGAACATTTCCATTGGGCTTCCATAGAGGTCAGTAGCAAGAGTAATGTTCCATAAACATTCATGAGAAGCGACATAGCCGTGATAAACAGGAAGGATAACTGTGACAAACAGGAAGTTTAACAAATGAAATTCAATGTTGATGATTATACAGTCTTATCTTATGACTCCCAATAATACAACACGCCTCCTGCACCACACTGTCCAACGAGCTGTGCGTGGTTCCCAATGAAGATATAGACTGACCCCACCTTCGGCAACAGATTGGCCCCGACAGAAACCAACACTCCTGCATTAGCCACTTCCAATTACTTAGCGCCGTCCGCACTAGTGGCGCCCATTGAAGCAGGTCTCTCCACAGCTTCCACCACTCACTATTTCCACCCACTGCGCTCTCTCATTGAAAAAAAACACTTTCTCCAGGAGCTCCTGATAACCGCACCTCTCCCCGATAGTCCATTCTACTGAGCTGAAAACTCCCACACAAAACCGAGTGAGCCCACTCCATCAGTACAGCTCCTTCACATTGTAATCACGAACGCCCTCACCCGTTTTACACACCACTCAAAGAACACACTACTCCTGGATCATTCTATGGCGGGTAAATAGTAAACTGATCCCAAGTGTGACAGGTAGAATTAAGTGACAACGAGGAATGTCGACAGGCCGCTCTGCAGGAAGGTGCTGCCGATGATTTGCAGGATGAAGTTCAGGGACCACACTTTCCGCACTGGGATAACGGCACAGAGCCACAATTGACCAATGGGAAAGAGAAGATTCAGAATGAGGCGAAAGAAACGAGGGAAAAAAGACAAAGAGGTAATTCCGTCAAAATAAGGACATGAATATGCCTTTGCTTTTGTTTAATTTGCTAAAATATTTGCGAACTTCTAATCGCTGAGGACGGATTTTGAATCTTGGAGTACATGGGGAACCTGTTGCTGGGATACAATTAGCAATGTTTATGTGTGGAGACTGAGATATTGAATGAGAAGGGGGTTAGGCCGGGAGACTCTCGTTTGGGACAACACAAAAAAAAACAAATCAGGATATCGTTCTTTATAACAAACATATCTGACGGTGGAGTTGCGTACGTTCTCTGTCAGGACTGTAATGAGGGAATTTGTTTGGACAGGACCATGTCTCTACCACTCATCCTGTCACTTTGCGCTTCCCTTCTGAGAGTCTCACACACCGCTCTCCCACCACTCCCAATCTTAATACTAGCGATTGGCTACATACTCCGGATCTTGCTCGGGGTCACTGTTCGACAGGAAGTTCAGAATGAAATTCACATTCAAGATAAACAGGACAAGCCACAACGGGACGGGCGAGGACAAAGAAGAGTCTGAGCAATAGCCCAGATGATTTGTTGTTTAAGGCTTTTAATTACCGTAAATGGTAGGGAAAATTACGATCATGGAATGGCAGGTTGACCAAACTGCGGGCAAAGATGTTTTAATCCAGGCTGGCGATGACTTGACGGGACAACTGGAAGAAGTAGAGAGGCTACGAAAAACCTTAGAAATACTTGTAAAACGGGCAAAGCAGTGGCAAATAGAACACACAGTCTCCTAGATCAGGGAAGTGAGCAGTGTTCTCTGTTGCAACTGGGGAGAAGATTTCAGCTTCACTGATAAAGGTGTGAATAATTTCGGATCGACCATGTTCAATCCTGTGTCAACGTATAATTCGTTTAGTTGTTTCTGACAGAGGATTTAAATCTCTAAAAACGATAGTGGACTTGGTAGTCGGCCTGGATTATTACAGAAGACAATAATTAATATTGTTATGATCACTATTATCTTGTTTGACGTTGCAATGTATGTTGTGTTACACACATTGGTTTTTTTTAAACGCCCTGTTATTGCGGTCCTTCATGATTTTATTTTGTTTCTTGGACACCCGCGGGAAAGGTGAATCTCATTTTACGTGGTGATATATGCATATATACGCTGTGATGCAACATTTACTTTCTGGGCCGAAGACTATTTTCCTTATTGTACACGTTAAAACATCAGAATTGCAAAAGAAGGCATGGTGGCCTGTTAAACCATAGATATTGAATAAAATTCATTCCGGAATGATCAATCCGATATTCCCAAATCCAGAATGGTGTTAAATGTGCGGTACTGAGCTCTGCGACACATTAGTGCTTAAGAACGACGATGTAAAATGCTATTTCAATATCGTGACCGAAAACGTGTCTGAATTGCCTGGATGTCATTCTGTCCAACCAACAGCCACGGCTGAGAAAGTGCGAAAGGCACTCTTCACCGAGGCCTCTTTCTCATCAAACTGCTCAGCCTGAATCCTATGTAATGTGACCCGTTGATCTGCTCTCTGCTGTGACTAAAAGAAAATCTTTATCTTAATTGCGTCTTTCTCATACTTCCAGACAGACTACGCTTTGATCGCTGCAGTAAAATTACAGTGATTGAATTATAAAAACAGCACGTGTATTTATCAGGAGTGGGATTCGAACCCATGCCTCCAGCTGGAGACCAGAACACTCGCGTTTACTCGGAAGCGACTTTCTCGCCTTAAGTCTGGCGCCTTAGACCACTCGGCCACCCTGACAGCCCCTGCAGAATTCTCTCCACATGCCAGATAAACAGCTATATTTCAGAATAGTCTGAATGACTGCTTTGGTGAGAGGGTAGATAGATAGATAGATAGATAGATAGATACTTTATTCATCCCCATGGGGAAATTCAACATTTTTTCCAATGTCCCATACACTTGTTGTAGCAAAAAAACTAATTACATACATACTTCACTCAGTAATAATATGAAATGCATCTAAATCACTACTCAAAAAGCATAATAAAAAGTTCTTAATTCCTGGCAGTTGAATTGTAAAGCCTAATGGCATTGGGGAGTATTGACCTCTTCATCCTGTCTGAGGAGCATTGCATCGATAGTAACCTGTCGCTGAAACTGCTTCTCTGTCTCTGGATGGTGCTATGTAGAGGATGTTCAGGGTTTTCCATAATTGACCGTAGCCTACTCAGCGCCCTTCGCTCAGCTACCGATGTTAAACTCTCCAGTACTTTGCCCACTACAGAGCCCGCCTTCTTAACCAGCTTATTAAGACGTGAGGCGTCCTTCTTCTTAATACTTCCTCCCCAACACGCCACCACAAAGAAGAGGGCACTCTCAACAACTGACCTATAGAACATCTTCAGCATCTCACTGCAGACATTGAATGACGCCAACCTTCTAAGGAAGTACAGTCGACTCTGTGCCTTCCTGCACAAGGCATCTGTGTTGGCAGACCAGTCTAGCTTTTCGTCTAACTGTACTCCCAGATACTTGTAGGTCTTAACCTGCTCCACACATTCTCCATTAATGATCACTGGCTCCATATGAGGCCTAGATCTTCTAAAGTCCACCACCATCTCCTTGGTCTTGGTGATATTGAGACGCAGGTAGTTTGAGTTGCACCATATCACAAAGTCCTGTATCAGTTTCCTATACTCCTCCTCCTGTCCATTCCTGACACACCCCACTATGGCCGTGTCATCAGCGACCTTCTGCACATGGCAGGACTCCGAGTTATATTGGAAGTCTGATGTGTACAGGGTGAACAGGACCGGAGAGAGTACGGTTCCCTGTGGCGCTCCCGTGCTACTGACCACCGTGTCAGACCTACAGTCTCCCAACCGCACATACTGAGGTCTCTCTGTCAAGTAGTCCACTATCCAATCCACTATGTGAGAGTCTACTCCCATCTCCGTTAGTTTGTGCTTTAAGATCTTGGGCTGGATGGTGTTAAAGGCACTAGAGAAGTCAAGGAATGTAATCCTCACAGCACAACTGACCCCATCTAGGTGAGAGAGAGATTTGTGCAACAAATACGTGATAGCATCCTCCACTCCCACCTTCTCCTTATATGCAAACTGAAGCGGATCCCGGGCATGCCTGGTTTGTGGCCTCAGATTCTGTATTATCAGCCGCTCCATGGTCTTCATCACGTGCGACGTCAAGGCAACAGGTCTGAAGTCATTCAACTCCTTTGGTTGTGGTTTCTTCGGTACCGGGACAATACAGGATGTTTTCCACTGACTGGGTACTCTTCTCCGATCTAGACTCATGTTGAAGATGCGCTGTAGTGGTTCTCCCAGTTCAGTCGCACAGGCCCTCAGTACTCGTGGGGAAACTCCATCCGGTCCAGCCGCCTTGCTTGTACAGATCTTCCTCAGTTGACCTTCCACCTGTGCAGCCGTAATCCTGGGCGTGGGCCAGGTCTCCTGTGAGTGGCTATTTTCCTTTGAGGGAAGTAAGCCTGGTGTGGAGTTCTGCGTTGAGGGTGAGATTGTGCTGTCGAACCTATTGAAGAAGTTGTTCAGCTGGTTCGCTTTCTCCACATCTCCACTTATGTTTGCCCCCCGCTTTGCACCACATCCAGTGATGATCTTCATCCCATCCCACACCTCCTTCATGCTTTTTTTCTGCAGCTTTTGTTCTAGCTTCCTCCTGTACTGCTCCTTTGCCCCCCTTATCTGTACTCTGAGTTCCTTCTGAACTCTTTTAAGCTCCAACCGATCACCATCTTTAAAGGCCCTCTTCTTCTGGTTTAGGAGGCCTTTGATGTGACTAGTGATCCAGGGCTTATTATTGGGATAGCAGCGAACAGTTCTAACAGGAACAACGGCATCCACACAAAAATTAATATAGTCCGTTGTGCATTCAGTCACCTCCTCAACGCCCCCACAGAGCCCCCCTTGCAGTACATCCCAGTTAGTAGCACTGAAGCAATCTCTCAGGGCCTGTTCAGCTTCAGGAGTCCACTTTCGAAATGAGCGTGTGGTAGTGGGATGCCTCATCACAATAGATTTATATTTGGGCTGTAACAAAACCAGGTTGTGATCAGCTTTCCCCAGTGCAGGCAGCGGGGATGCACTATATGCATCCTGTACGTTTGCATACAGCAGGTCAATAGTCCTGTTACCCCTGGTGTAACAATCCACGTACTGTGAGAAAGCAGGAAGTGTCTTGTCCAAAGTCACATGGTTGAAGTCCCCTGTAATTAACACCAGTGCCTCAGGATGTTGTGTTTGTAACTTAGCAACCGCGGAGCTGATGACGTTACACGCTACCGTTGCGTCGGCACGCGGCGGGACGTACACATTCACCGCAATGACGCTGGCGAATTCTCGAGGCAGGTAATATGGCCTCATACTCACGGCGATCAGCTCAATATCCTTTTCACAAACGGAGATCTTTGTACTCACATGCCCGGGGTTACACCATCTTACGTTAATGTAGAGAGCGAGTCCCCCTCCTTTCTTCTTCCCACACTTTTTGGCATCTCTGTCAAATCTTACCGTAGTAAAACCAGGTAATTCTACATTTACATCCGGGATGTTAGCCGTCAGCCATGTTTCGGAAAAGCACATTAAACTGCATTCCTTGTATGCTTTAACATTCCTTACTAGTGAGGCTAGTTCATCCACTTTATTTGGCAGCGAGTTCACGTTCCCCATAATGACCGAAGGAACAGCGGGTTTATAACGCTTCTTTCTCTCCGTCCACTTATCCCTTCGCAGTTTTCCAGCCCTGGAGCCACGGAACCTCCGTTTAATTTCGTTTGGGATCTGGATCCGTTGCGTAACACTAACTTGCGTATTTCTCAGCGCAAGTAGCTGGTTTCTCGAGTACACCTTTCTCTCCATCTCACTATTAAATAAATACTAAACATAACACTATGACTAAAAAGAAAAAAACAACCTTAAAAGAATGATCAATTTATCGAATCTCGGGAGCATCTGGAAAAGGCAGCCGCTCAGGTCAGCGCCTCACGTGACGCTGTACATACTGTATACTGTATACTGTACATACAAACACACACTACATCCTCGGCATTTTAAATGAAAATGGACGCGATGCATTTTCCCAGGTTTCCGAGCATGAGCGAAATTATAGCGTACGGCAGCACAGCACTGGAACTGGTAACGCACACAGTTCAGGACATCCGTCATGGAAAGGATGATGAGGATTTGGAGAGTGTGCAGAGGGGCCTCACCGAAATGTTTCCTAAATTAGACGTTTTCGGCGATATCGAGAGTTTGGACAAATTGGATTGTTTTTCTCTGGTGCATGGGAGGTTGGGGGTGGGGGGATCTGATAGACGTTTCTTAGATTTTTAGGCATGGATATAGGCAAAACACGCAGTTGTTATCTTCATTCCAGGGTTTACATACATTTCAACTAAGAGGGGATCGTTTTAACGAAGATGTGACAAAACCCTGTCACTCAATGTCGGCGAGTCCAAGTAACTGATTGAGTTCTTCCACAGAGGGAAAACCAGAGCTCCATGAGCCAGTTTTCCTTGAAGGATCGGAGATGTGGTGCGTACGTAACTTTAAATTGGTGGTATTCCTATCTCCTCTACTTTCTTAGGAGACTGCGGGGATTCAGCATGACATCAAAACCCTTGATGAACTTCTGCAGATGTGTAGTGGAGAGTATATTGTCTGTCTGCATCACGACCTGGTACGGAAACAGCAATGCCTTTGAAGGAAAATCTTTAAAAGTCAGTGGATTCGACGCGGTCCATCACGGGTAAAGCACTCCCAAACAATCAGTACATCCACATAAAACGCTGTCATCGGACAACAGCATCCAGCGTTTGACGTCATCAGCACGCTCCCATGATCTTTTTCCGCTGCTGTCATTAGGTAGACGGTAGAAGAACCTCAGGAATCGCACCACCAGGTTCAAGAGCTGTTTCTACCGATCAACCATCAGACTTTTGATCAAATGGTGATAATGTACATTCACCTGCCCACCCATTAATTATTTCAGCAATCAATGACTTTAATTTAGAAACTATTCTCTCTTGATTAGCTGAGTATGCCAGGAGGAGCTCAGCAGACCGGACAGCATCTGTGGAAAAGCGTAAACAGTCGACGTTTCGGGCCGAGATGCTTCACCAGGGAATTATTTCTGAATAAATCATTCACCCTGAATTCGGTGTACGATGATCTGTTGTAATGCGATGAACAGTGTCAAAAACATAATCTTAATTTTCATCCGGTTTTCGAATCCACCTCAACAACCCAGGTTTTGTTTGCGGAAATAACATCATCTCGATTGAGATGATGTTTAAAGAGAAATTTTGTCAGGAGTGGGATTCGAACCCACGACCCCAGATGGAGACCAGAACCCTCCCGTTTGCCGGAAGGACTTTCATTCCTTGAGTCTGGGGCCTTAGAACACTCGGCCACCCTGACAACTTTTGAGCTGTTTTTCAGAACGGAATGAATGCCTGGTTTGTTAGCAAAGTTATATACACCATCCAGCCCAAGATCTTAAAGCACAAACTGACGGAGATGGGAGTAGACTCTCACATGGTGGATTGGATAGTGGACTACTTGACAGAGAGACCTCAGTATGTCCGGTTGGGAGACTGTAGGTCTGACACGGTGGTCAGCAGCACAGGAGCGCCACAGGGAACCGTACTCTCTCCGGTCCTGTTCACCCTGTACACATCAGACTTCCAATATAACTCGGAGTCATGCCATGTGCAGAAGTTCGCTGATGACACAGCCATAGTGGGGTGTGTCAGGAATGGACAGGAGGAGGAGTATAGGAAACTGATACAGGACTTTGTGATATGGTGGAACTCAAACTACCTGCGTCTCAATATCACCAAGACCAAGGAGATGGTGGTGGACTTTAGAAGATCTAGACCTCATATGGAGCCAGTGATTATTAATGGAGAATGTGTGGAGCAGGTTAAGACCTACAAGTATCTGGGAGTACAGTTAGATGAGAAGCTAGACTGGACTGCCAACACAGATGCCTTGTGCAGGAAGGCACAGAGTCGACTGTACTTCCTTAGAAGGTTGGCGTCATTCAATGTCTGCAGTGAGATGCTGAAGATGTTCTATAGGTCAGTTGTTGAGAGCGCCCTCTTCTTTGTGGTGGCGTGTTGGGGTGGAAGCATTAAGAAGAAGGACGCCTCACGTCTTAATAAGCTGGTAAGGAGGGCGGGCTCTGTCGTGGGCAAGGTACTGGAGAGTTTAACATCGGTAGCTGAGCGAAGGGCGCTGAATAGGCTACGGTCAATTATGGAAAACCCTGAACATCCTCTACATAGCACCATCCAGAGACAGAGAAGCAGTTTCAGTGACAGGTTACTGTCGATGCAATGGTCCTCAGACAGGATGAAGAGGTCAATACTCCCCAATGCCATTAGGCTTTACAATTCAACTGCCAGGACTTAAGAACTTTTTTTTAAAGCTATTATTAATGCTTTTTTTGAGTTCGTGATTTAGATGCATATCATATTATTACTGAGTTAAGTATTGTATGTAATGAGTTTTTTGCTACAACAAGTGTATGGGACATTGGAAAAAATTTTGAATTTCCCCATGGGAATGAATAAAGTATCTATCTATCTATCATCTATCTATCTACACACGAAGACACATATCATCCTGCTAAACGGAAATGAAATCGAGAGTATTAAGTTTTCTCAGGTTAGATAGATAGATAGATAGATAGATAGATAGATAGATAGATAGATAGATAGAGCGCCCTTCGCTCAGCTACCGATGTTAAACTCTCCAGTACTTTGCCCACGACAGAGCCCGCCCTCCTTACCAGCTTATTAAGACGTGAGGCGTCCTTCTTCTTAATGCTTCCACCCCAACACGCCGCCACAAAGAAGAGGGCGCTCTCAACAACTGACCTATAGAACATCTTCAGCATCTCACTGCAGACATTGAATGACGCCAACCTTCTAAGGAAGTACAGTCGACTCTGTGCCTTCCTGCACAAGGCATCTGTGTTGGCAGTCCAGTCTAGCTTCTCATCTAACTGTACTCCCAGATACTTGTAGGTCTTGTAGGTAACTTGTAGGTTAGGCAATTTCTGTGGAAAATGAAGCTGTCGAGATGAATGATAATGCTTGGAAAACTCATTGTTTACACATTTAGGGAAGCGGAGAAATAAATGTTTATAGACAGGACTGAATCTGAAAACTGGGTGGGAATTGATCGCAGCGACGTCAACAGAAACTGAACACAGAAGGTTCAATTATACCGGGCAACGCTGCTTTACAGGTGGATGTTTGTAACTAGACTATAAGGCCCAATAAGGTGATTGATGATTCTGATAATCTGATCTAGTGTTACAGGAACAGAACACATTAAAGTAACAGAGGGACAAGCGGGTCAGCCATCGTCTAAGTGGAAAGCTCATCGCTGGATGTGGAAGGCGGAGATACCGCCAGAGCCCCTGATAACGACACCTGCTGTTACAAGGGGGGCGATGATAGCGGGCCCTAATTCAAGACATAGACACTGAGGAACTAGGAACAGGACTAGTTTTATCCAGAAAGCAAAGGAAGTCGGGTGGACACTACGCTGGATATGGACACAGGAACCTGGACTAGGACTCCGAGCCGGAGACAGGACAGGGACCCGGAACATTGGTCTTGACTGGGGCTCGGAACCCGGATGCAGGCGAGGATACGGGGCTAGGAACAGACTAGACACGAGATAGTACTGGGAATACGAATCCTTGACTTGAACTGGACGGACTCCAGGACGTGGCTTGGACCGGACGAGTTTCTTGGTCGTGGTTTTGACCAAGTCCTGGAGCACAGGAACACAGTGCCTTGGACTAGATCACAGAAACACAGAACCTTGGACTAGAGCAC
Organism: Hemitrygon akajei; assembly: GCF_048418815.1. NCBI lineage: Eukaryota > Metazoa > Chordata > Chondrichthyes > Myliobatiformes > Dasyatidae > Hemitrygon > Hemitrygon akajei. Next base: position 2,074,818 of record NW_027331945.1, on the reverse strand, counting down.
AGGAACACAGAGCCGGGGCCTCCACTTGGGAACAGGACCCAGGGCTGGGACTCTTCTTTGATACGGACACCAAACACAGGGACGCAAAGCGACAGTTCCAAGCTCAATGATAGATAATTCCTTATCTTGGTGTGGCAAGGCTCCGGTCTCACTCCGGCGGCTGAACATGATGGCGATAGAGGCAACGACCCAGGCGAGTTTGCAGGCAAGGTAGAAGGCCAAGGTTACAGACGAAGATTACAGACGAAGTTTACTGCCGAAGTAGCTGTCGAGATAAACTGCCGAAGTAACTGTCAGGGGTTCAGAAGGGAGAGGAGAGGCAGCAAGAGAGAGAAAACAGTCGAGCAGCCTGAAATTGAATCCCGAAGCCAGCCCAAAACGAGAATCAGGTACTTCAATTTAGGCACCCAGTGGAACAAGGGAAAACAGGAAAACCCGGGTGTAATGATCGATGAACCGAACCGTGAACCGCAAGGCAGATTTAACAGACCGGACCATGACAACTGCTGTTTGTAATATGCCCTAAGGTGCTGGAGCTGAATCTAGATGAACCCCGTTTCATTCGGGGCCACGGGCCTGTTTGACTAGGACATAGGTCGGCAACCTGCGGCTCCTGAGCCGCATGCGGCTCTTTCATCTCTGTGCTGCGGCTCCCTGTGGCTTTGGAAAATAAATGATGAGTATTTAATTAAAATGTATTTTATGTCAGTTTGTTAGTTTTTGAAATGTAATTCGAAATTTGAAGATTATGGTGATCTTGTACAATCTAAATAAAACGTGTTTTTGTCGCTATTAATATACGTCACCACTGCCAAAGCCTGACACCCGCCAGTGCGCGATTTCTTTCATTTTTCGATCCAAGGTAGGCCGACTAAGGAGAATTCTAAAAAAAAGAAAAGAGACTGAAGAAAACAGAACGTTTAATGATACGTGGGCAGATTCATTTGCTTTCACTGCTGACGAGACTGGTTTACCGGTATGCTTAAAATGCAATGAGAATCTAGCAAACAACAAAAAGTCAAATGTCGCAAGACATTTCCAGAATAAACACGCAGCCTTTGCTCAAAAATATCCGGATGGAGATGAGAGAAAAAAAGCCGTTTCGGAACTGATGCGGAAGGTTGATCTGAGCAAAAATCATTTCAAGAAGTGGATGAAGTCAGGAAAATCAACTACATATGCTAGTTCTGTTGCCGCTCAGGAATTAGTCAGGCACGGGAAGCAGTTTACAGATGGTGAATATATAAAAGAATCTTTCATTAAGATTTCAGAACATCTATTCATGGACTTTAAAAACAAGAGTGAAATAGTGCAGAAAATCAGGGATATGTCCCTCTCTGCAAAGACTGTCAAAGACAGAACCATAAAAATGGCAGAAGACATCACAAGACAGCAAATTAAAGACATCAATTCAGCTGTGGCCAACTCGATTGCCTGTGACGAGTATAAATACAAAGGTGATATTGAACAAATAGCGCTGTTCTGCCGGTATGTAAACTCTGCCGGGCCACAGGAAGAAATGATTGAGTTGATACCTCTAAAAGGCCAAACACGGGGGGAGGACATCTGTGAGGCTGTCTTGAATTGTTTAAGAGCCAAAGGAATAAAGACCACCCATCTGGTGTCAGTAGCTACTGATGGGGCACCAAGTATGACAGGAGCGCACAAGGGCTTTGTGGCTTTACTGCAGAAGTCGCTGGACAGAAAGCTGCTGACTTTTCACTGCATCTTGCACCAAGAGGCAATGTGCGCTCAAACATTTCCTCCGGAATGCACAGAAGTAATGGATGTTGTCATTCAGATTGTCAATAAAATAATGGCAAAAAGTTTAAATCACCGTCAATTCCGTTTGTTACTGGACGAGCTTGAAAGCGCATATTCTGATCTCCTGCTTCACAACAAAGTCCGGTGGCTGTCCAGAGGGGAGGTGCTGAAACGCTTTGTCGCGTGTCCGGAAGAAGTGAAAACTTTCCTGGGCAGCAAAGGGCTCACCCTTCCTGAGCTGGAACAGCCAGAGTGGCTGGAAAAGCTACACTTCATGGTAGACATGACAGCGCACCTGAACACGCTGAACACAGCTCTTCAGGGGAAAGGACGCACAGCCCTGCACATGTTGGAAGATGTTTTTGCATTCGAGCGCAAGTTGACAGTGCTTGCCAGAGATTTACAGAAAGACACATTGTCTCACTTCCCCAATTTGAGAGAGTTCAAACAAGCTCACGACATGATAAATTCGGAGTATTTACATTCTGGAATCATCGCAATGCAAACATCGTTTGGGAAACGCTTCTGTGTGTTCAGAGAGGAAAAAAACACATTATCCTTCCCAGTCACTCCCCTAAGCATTAATCCATCCCTACTGAATACGATTGCATTAGCAGGTGTGAGTCAACCTGATCTTGAGATGGAACTGACCGACATAGCCGATAAAGACATATGGGTGTCCAAGTTTAGACGCTTGACAGCAGGCCTTGAAGATGTTGCCGGTCAGAAGGACGTTCTTGCTCAGAATCACAAATGGAGTGATATTGAAAACCTCCCCAAACCGGACAAACTTGTGTTCGAAACATGGAATGCTATCCCCGAGATTTATGTAAACATTAAAAAGTATGTGCTTGGAGTCCTGTCGATCTTTGGATCCACATATCTATGTGAGCAGGTGTTCTCCAACATGAACTTTATTAAAAACAAACATCGCGCACGCCTCACAGATGACAGCTTGCGATTCTGTGTAAAGATGGTGACGTCATACAGCCCTGATGTGCCGACGCTGTGTGCTGAGGTCCAGGAGCAGAAATCCCTTTAACCAAGTATGATAAATATTTTAATTGCCTATTTTTTTTACGTATATTTATATTTTTTCATTGTTCAGTGAAATAGTCCTTTTATTTTTCAGGTTGACAGCTGGCTGACGTTATTTTTGGTTTGCTGCTGGCGGACAATGTAAGTTCGGCGTTTTTCATAAATACAAGAAGGACTCAAATAGACATTGAGTATTTTACTTAAAAGTAACCTTCAACCCAACGTCTTTTTTTCGGAGTTCAAAATGTTTTTGTTGCATGCAGAAATGTAATTTCGTTTTCTCTGCAGGAGTTCATCGATTTCATAAATGCAACACATTATAGTTTGTTTATACATCGCATAAAGGCAAAAAAAAAACGCTGTATGCAGTGTTATTTCATTTTAAATGTCAAACGGGTTTTGTGGCTCCCAGTGTTTTCTTTTCTGTGGGAAACGGGTCCAAATGGCTCTTTCAGTGGTAAAGGTTGCCGACTCCTGGTTTAGAGAGACCCTCCAATTTACCAGGTGCGTCAATTCAAAATTAGCTGAACCTTTGTTCCATTAATTATCAAGTTTCTGTTTCTATGACACTGTCCTTTTCAACTATTCTTTGCCTGTTCTTTGTCCAAGGTCAGTTCTGCGTTGGCGTAGTCGAATATCTCGTTGACACTGACTACGGTTAGACCAGTCAGAAGCAAGAGACAACCTACAGACTCTAGAATTCCAAAGTGCTGGAGGAGCTCTGCAGGCCAGGCAGCATCTGTGGACAAGTGTAAACCGTGGACGTTTTGGGCAGAGACCTTTCATCAGAATTGGATTTCATTTCCTCTGTCTCCAATTCTGCTGCCTGATCTGAAGACTTTCGCCAGCACTTTGTGTCGGATTAGATCATATCAGTTCCCATTTCGCTTCGCTGTGTCTTTTGTTCTTAGGTTCACAGCATCGCCTCGTCCACTCAATACCCCTCCCCCCTCCACCTACCCTTTGAGAGCAAACATTATTTTACTGGAAATTAGTTCAAATCGGAGAACAGAAGGAAAAACTACAGGTAGGGACAGAGGAGAAAATCAGCGTGAAGTAAAGGACGGGTAATGATGTGAGCAGGAGTGGTAAATGCCGAGGAAAGTATACTCCATATCAAGTTGTTTTGTCAGAATTGGAAAGAAGGATTGACAGGTTCGCCTCAAGCCACAACTTAAGCGGGACGAGGGTGAGATGCAAAGGGGATTTTTCTGGGATGCTGAGTCTAGTGGTGCCGTTGCGATCGACTGTACATATTTGTTGTATAACTGTAAGGCAACACACACAAAATGCTGGAGCAATTCAGCAGATCGATGGCAAAGTTGGAAAAGAGTAAACATTCAACTGCTCGGGCCGACAAACTTCATGATTTTGTGTGTGTTGTTCTGTATTTCGAGCATCGACAGATTTTCTCCTGCTTTGTTTGAAGCTCTGTTCATCATATTGTTTCTGTTTATTTACAAGTGGGAGTACAGAATAGGAGCGTGAAGGCAACTGAATTGTACTACTGCATAGCATGTATTTCTATATTTTAATGAGTTTCAAAATCCGATTCAGTGGGTATTTCACCACATTCTTGAGATCCTCTCGGAATTTGCTCTAAGTCAGGGCGTAAGTACACGTGTTGGTGCAGGAACTGAGATTCTGCAGCATTCCCGATGTCTCTCTATAATGTAAACGGGATTCATGACAGAATAATAAACAAAACTCTTTGAAATCCGTTGATGGATGTAAAATACCAAACGTGTTCCCCACCACAATATAAAACTACCCGTTACGCTGAAGAGCAAAACGATGGATTTGCGTCGGTTCTCCATCTCCCGGTCCTTGTCATTCTCTCCACTCTTTTGTCCCCGGATCCTCCTGCGGGCTCGACTGACAGCCAGAATCTGCCCGGCTGTCAGAATATTGAGCAGCAAAATCAGAAAGAATGGGACACAAGGGGTAAAAATGTAGTGAAGCATCTCAAATGCCGCCCATGAAGGAGAGTTTTTGTAGCTCGGTGTAAGAGCACAATACCAGGAGATACCAGCAATTATTACAAGTGGTTCGGAAGTAAATCCCCAAGGGACACTCTCTAAACAGGCCAGCGCACTGACTGTCCCGATAACCACAGCCGCCGTTCTCTAGGTGCAATTTTGTATTCAGCATCTCACAGCAAATAGCCACAAATCGATCGACGGTGAAAGAGACAGTCAGCCAGACAGTGGCCGGAGTGCTCGCATAAATCAGCCATCTAGCGATACTGCACACAAGAGTGATGAACAGGAATGATCGGGGAAAATATATCCAAGCAGTCCACATCAGGAGCGGTTGCGAGATAACGACTAGGAGATCAGCCGCTGCCATTCCCTCCATGTACCGAGTTACACATTTGGAGAGACCGCACTTTCCCCGGGACAGGATTACGATCGCCACTAGGTTCGCTGGAAGAGAGGCAGGGAAATAGGAAATTCGGTAATTACAGAGCGGTACCTATTGCCGCAGTATTCGAGCAGCACGTAATATTTCCACTGCATTGCTGCATTTAGCGGTAGAAAGGTGAAGAGAGGGTCAAGAGCTGGCTGAGTTTACACATTAAAATAAAGTCAAATGATTTAAATCTGGATTCCTTTCTGATGACTAAACATGTGACGCGGCAGCGGTCAGATAAAACTAGGTACCCTCAGAGTCAGTACTGTTTGGAACATTTTCTATTGGCTTCATCCGCGTCTGATATGAATGAAATGAATCAATCCGGACGCTGATGGCGGGATCATCAACTTCCCTGTGACTCCCTGTCAGCGACAGAACAGCCGAAGAGCACAACAGAAACAGGAATTCCCGGAACCACTCATCCAGACAGCAATAGAATATGTGGGAAAGCAGTTAACGTGTATGTTCTGAGCTGTTTTCAGAGAGCCCCCATGACACGACTTTCCCTTACTCCTTCTATACAAGCTGCCTGAGGCTTTGTTCTTCCAGCATTTCCCGTGTTTGTTTCCTATTACAGCATTTGCCACCTGGCTGGCTTTACAATATAACTTTGACTGAGGCAGCAGTCACAGATTAGTCTAATACAGCCTCTCAGATATATATTCAACCTCCCATTGAATCCAGCCGGGAAGAATAATTCAACGTCCAGTAGCAGGCACGGTTTCACAGTCAGATGTCTGTGGCGGTGTCAGATGTGGATATAATATAATACATTTTAGGGTATTTATAGTTATGTGGGTAATATAATAAATTTTACAGTATTGGTAGTTATGAATCACCACGTCGGTTATGTTAAATGATCAGCAACGACGTCATTGTGCTTCCATCAACTGCTTCACTTTCTGTCACTCTGCACACATTTATTAAAAATATTTAAGTTTCTGCTGCAACATGGAGCCCCTCAAATTTGCTGAATTGTTACCACCGCTCGAGCTTCATCGTGCCTCACACAACCGCTCACATACCAATGCAGACAATCAATTAGCTTCATCTCCGCTCGAGCTTAATCGTGCCTCACACAGCCGCTCACATACCAATGCAGACAATCAATTAGCTTCATCTCCGCGGCAGTATAAACACTATATTTGCAAATGCATTGTAGCTGCTTCGAGACCAATAGCACAGAGACCCGAACATCACATTACTGAACACAAACCGCTGGAAGATATCTGCTCGGCCCACTGAGGTCCAGCGATGTTGGCAGATTCGCTGAATTCTTACAGCGGTTTATTTTTTGATCCAGATATCAGAATCCACAGTCGCTGTTTTGATCCATTCCTAGAATACCGAATACCAGGACTGGACATGCGGCAGCGGAAACCAGCGAGAGAAACAATCACTATATTGGCATTAACTTCCATTCCCCGCAACGGCAGCCGATACCGCAGCTTACCGAGAATTCCAAAGGCTGAAGTAAAAGGATAGTAGATAGATAGATAGATAGATACTTTATTCATCCCCATGGGGAAATTCAAAATTTTTTCCAATGTCCCATACACTTGTTGTAGCAAAAACTCATTACATACAATACTTAACTCAGTAATAATATGAAATGCATCTAAATCACTACTCAAAAAGCATAATAAAAAGTTCTTAATTCCTGGCAGTTGAATTGTAAAGCCTAATGGCATTGGGGAGTATTGACCTCTTCATCCTGTCTGAGGAGCATTGCATCGACAGTAACCTGTCACTGAAACTGCTTCTCTGTCTCTGGATGGTGCTATGTAGAGGATGTTCAGGGTTTTCCATAATTGACCGTAGCCTACTCAGCGCCCTTCGCTCAGCTACCGATGTTAAACTCTCCAGTACTTTGCCCACGACAGAGCGCGCCCTCCTTACCAGCTTATTAAGACGTGAGGCGTCCTTCTTCTTAATGCTTCCACCCCAACACTCCACCACAAAGAAGAGGGCGCTCTCAACAACTGACCTATAGAACATCTTCAGCATCTCACTGCAGACATTGAATGACGCCAACCTTCTAAGGAAGTACAGTCGACTCTGTGCCTTCCTGCACAAGGCATCTGTGTTGGCAGTCCAGTCTAGCTTCTCATCTAACTGTACTCCCAGATACTTGTAGGTCTTAACCTGCTCCACACATTCTCCATTAATGATCACTGGCTCCATATGAAACTTCTCCTATCCGTAAAAGGACTGGATAACCCATTTCCGTGATAAACTGCCAATTGTGTTGCTCCTGAATTCACAGCTCCTTCAGAAACTCTGAGCTAATGTAGTCAAAACGCCCTTGATTTATAGAAAGGATCAGTCTCCAGAGACACTGTTATGCCGCTGACTGACTACAGTCACTTGAACAATCATGGTAATTCAGCACCATTCATTGTCTCTGATGTAAATATTGGCCCGACAGAGACAAGTATTTCTTAATTCCTAGGCATTACCTCCGCGGTTACTCGCCTAGAGAAAAGAATGTCGGGTCTCCATTGACAAACACCCGAAGCAGCCACATTTACAGATACCTTTTTTTTTGTCCGCCAAATATCAATTTGTAAAAAGAGTTCAACGACACTTCCGAAGCCTAGCTTTTCTCCCTGTCGTTTTCCATATTCAACACTATGCTGGCCACACACACGCACACACACACACACTCACGGGGTGACAGTGCTCCGATGACAGTACACGATGCTGATGTACAAATCATGAGTTAATTTGCAGAAGCTGCAAGTCCAAGGCAACACCCACGAAGTGCTGGTGCAGAGCAGCCGCTCCTCTCTGAAATACAAGGTGCGTTACAGAGCCCAGAGACACCGACAGATCACTAGTTCCACAGCTTCAGAGAGCAGAGAAACTCTGAATCAGTCCCACACTGAACCCAAGGCACAGACGCAGATTACCAATACAACGGTTACACCGAACTACAGATGTTCAATATTTCTGTTGTATTCTGCATCACTGTCCTATAGGTAGAGACACAGACCCAGTCCCCAAATCCCTACTCACGGGGCTGACAGTGTCACTGTGATTTCAGGATTGGACACACAGATGGAAAATTGGGAACTGATCATTGTGGTATTGGAAGAACTTAAGAAAGGTTTGGATAAGCACATGACATTACGGATAATATGCATGTGTGTGAATTAGTTAGCAGGACAATGTCAGATAGAGGAAATAAATGGACCACGTTCAAACCTTTTGGTAACTCAGGGTTTGTGGCTGATACCCCAGCTGTTTGCAGTCTACATTGGAGATTTGGATGTGAGGACTAACAGCCATGTCGGCTGTTGTACAGATCTGAATTTCAGGGTTAGTAGTGGGAAGGGCGCAGCGAGGGTTTGGGGCTGCAGACAGAAGTGAAGGAGTGAAGATGTGGCAGACGGACAGAATATGGGGTTATTTGAGGCCATTCACTCCCAGAGGGACAAACTAGAAAATCAATATTTACATGGGTCCAGAGTGACCGGTTTGGAGAGACCTGACGGCCCTTGTCAACAAATCACTAACAGTTAACATTCAGGGACAGCAAAACATTTGGGAGCCAATAAGTTTTCCTTACACTGACTTGACAGCTTCAGGAGATGACTGGCTGTCTCTCTGAGGGGAGAGTGATTGAGCTGGGCCTGTGTTCTCTGGAATTGTGAGGAGCATTGTTGGATTCTTTCAAGTAATTTGGACCGATTGCTTGGAGGACGGTTCGCTGGAATGAAAATTCTTTTACCATTGGTTTCAGACTCAGAATGAAGGGAATAATATTCACAATGGAGTGGAAAGTAAATTTCCCGCATCAATGATTATTTCTCCAATTAGACAGCGCGGTACAAGAGGAGACCCTTAGTCTGTGATGGTGGGCTGATATGATTAAGTTGGTGATGCATTATTAAACAAATCACCCTGCCTGCAGTTTGTCTATACGTCCCTTCTCTGTGAATTTGTTTGCTTATCTCAGAATCTTATAAATACCACTGCCTTCTATATCACGCCAGAAAGCATTCCAGACACCCGTAACTCTCTGTTTTGTTTTATATTAAACATTTCTCCCATGAATCTCTTTTGAACATTTTCCTCTCTGATCTCAACTGCATGTCCTCTCTTGATACTTTGAGAAAGGTTACCTTTGCTTACTGTATTTATGACTCTTATAAGCCTCCCTATCTCCCCTAGGTGGCCGCCATTCTGGAAAGAATAACACAATTTAGTGAAAATCCTCCTTGTAGATCTCCTCCCTATAAACCTCTTCGAAACTCTTTCTAACGCCTTGGTCTCTTCCTTATAACGGGGCGACCGAAGCAAATTTTAAACTCCAGACGGAACCTAACCAGAGATTGATAAAGCGTCAACATCACTTCCTCTTATCCTCTCAGATATTGCCTTGGCTTCTGCAGTTCAAGTACAAAGAACTTGAAAGTTCAAAGAACAAGTTCAAAGAGCAGTTCAAGTTCGTGCAACTTCTGCATCTTCTGACCTTGTAGATATCATCCCAAACGTCCTCTTTATAGCCTCCTCTATCCCCTTTCCAAATCCTCGCCATTCTCCCTATAATGGAGCGACTGAAACTAAATGCAATATTCCACATGCAACCTGACCAGAGCTCTATAGAAATCGGGAGTTCTCTGGACAAGGAGGAACCAACGGGAGTGGACTGGTTCTACGATGTCCCGGCAAGCAGTAGGTGGGGGAGTGCTGGAGGATGCATGCGGACAGGTGGATACAGTGATCACCTGAAATGAACGGCCACAGCACCTCCTCCCTCAAGCACATGCTCGACAGAAAGCTGAGAATGAAATTCACATTCCGGGTAATCAGGACTAGCCACAAATGAACGAGCAAGAACGAAGGGGTCAATGAGGAAAATACCAGATTAATTGCTTAAGGGTTTTAATTATCGTAAATATTAGTGAAAGTTACGATCATGGGAAGGTAGTTTGACTAAACGGCAGGTAAATATGTTTTTGTCCAAATTGGCGATGACCTGACGGGAGAGGATCTGCCTGTTCCCATTGGAGTATCTGGAGAGGTCGTCCATACTTTCAGAGCAGAGTGGAATCAAGGAGAGAATGCTGAATTGCAAGTCGAGTTTCCCGTAACTGACGCCAAAGACTTTAAAGACAAGTTGCACTCGTTTCTGCGGAATGAAGCGAAGAAGCTCTCTGATGTGAACGGTCTAATGATTCATTCAGCAGCTGATTTAAATTCTGAACTCGGTTTGTCTTTACATCTCTGGCTGATAAATGCAGAGGGATTTCTTCGGAGAGCCAGTTTTACAGGCTTGGAAAGTTCGGTGGCATCAAGCCACACCCGATGGGGATAAAGAATATGAGTCTTGGGCTGAGCAGACTTCACAGTTACTGGATGAATAATATGAGAAAACTGAGACTGGTAGAGAGCTTGAATATAGTCTGCTGATATAGCGAGTTTCTTAAAGGCTGAAAATCTATTGCCTCATCAGCAAATTACCTGCAAGCTCTGGAAGATGCTATTGACACTCCTGAAATCGCAGCCGATCTTAGGGTAAAGTTTAGGCACATAATTTAGTAAGAAGGAGCTAATTGCTTGCCTACATTTTCAGATCGGCGAAGATGCGGCACTGTTTGAACTATAAAAGGTGCATTCAGCTGTCTTAGAGAAATTGACGACGGAGCAAATTGTGAAGAGCGGGTTGTTACATGATGTGATTGCTCTACGTATTTGGATGACCGGAAGATGCGGCCTCCTCCATCTTTACACTGAATTACTCAGGGAAGTAAGAGAACAGGAAAACAAGATGGAGGAGCAGGAGACCTCCATCATCAGGGCAAAGTCCCCGGTAGTAGCCTCTGTTGTTAAAGCGCCCTTAACGTCACAGAAATACGGGTTTTGCAGATCGTCATGAAACATCTGACAACCGATGTAATTGGGATGATATCAGTTGGAGCTGCCAACAAACACCAAGGGCCAATATGATGCCCGACCCACTAGTGCGATGTACCGAGGCGAGGGCTGCTACTCAGCAGTGTCCTCACAACAGCGCAGTGACCAGTGTTTTCTGTTGCAATTGAGGAGAAGATAGACATTTTAAGCGCGAGTGCGAAAGACAGGAAAGTCTTCGGAAAGTGAATGAACGGTTAATCAGACATCAAAGCAAATAGGTAAATCTACGGAGGGTCTGTCCCAACAGACCCATTCCCCTTTTGTGGTTTCACCCGGAAAACTATTAACTTTGGCATCTGACTCTCCACAGCACAGCACGCATCCGTGCAGCGATCAACCAACTGACGCATCCCAGGTTACACAAGAGGACTCCGTCTCCAGGCATGAGTTGGGAAAACCTAAACTTCTGATCGAACCTTTTCCTTATTCCCTCAATATTGCTTGGTAGCCGCGACCTCAGCTAGTTCATGGTTCCTTTTCAGTTCCTTCCATTTATCAGACACAAACTTCAGGTCATTTTTTTGTGAAAACCCTACCCGCCAGTCCCAAAACAGAGGTTAACGTGTAGCCTCGCCTCGCGTCCAAACATCTGGTAAAATTGCGAGTACCTGGTGGCTTCATTCACAGCACAGTTATAGCAGTTATCCAGATGCCCAATATGTTGAATCCACCTGTTCTTCCAACTGATCTCCAAAATTCCTAGCACGTTCAGTAATGTCCGTTTGAAGCTCTCGGGCTAAGGATCACCCTGAAGGTGAGAAGGGATTGTCCTCGACTTGGAGCTCCTGGCTTTCCCGCGATCTCAACTTAGATCAGGGGTGACCACGTCTTTGTTGCAGCCCCTAGACTGATGAACAGCATTACCCCCATCAGATCTGCCCCCTTCATCGTCTCTTTTAATTCCAGCCGTAAGACTTACTTTTTAATCCCTAACTCTGAAAGCACATCATCAACCGATTCTCCTTTGTCTATCTTACTTGTTACTTCTTCAAAGAATTTCAACATACTTGTCAGAGAAGATTTCCCGTCGAAGACAACATGCAGTGAGTGGCCGATTTTATCACGTGCTTCCAAATACCCTGAAAACACATCCCCAATGACCGAATCCATTATCTTCACAATCGGTGGGGCCTAAAATTTCTGTTCTTCCACCTCTTTCCCTTCTTGAAGAGCGGAGTGATATTTCCAAATTTCCGGACTTCCAGAACCATACAAGTATCCATTGTTTCTAGAAATATCATTACTGAACTCCTCCACAATCTCTTCAGCCACCCCTTTCAGAACTCTGAGGTGTACACCATCTGGTCCAGGTGACGTGTTTGCCTTCAGACCTTTCTGTTTCACAAGAATCTTCTCCAGAGTATTGTAACTTTATACACTACTGACCACTGACATCTGTGCTTCCACGCTAATATCTTCTATAGTGAAGACTGATACAGAATACTTATTCAGTTCATCCGCCAGCTCCTTGTCCCCTATTACCTCCCCTCCATCCTCGTTTTCCAGTGGTCCGATATCCACTTTCACCTCTCTTTTACACTTTATGTAGCGGAAGAAACATTTGTTATCCTCTTTATTACTGGATAGCATAACTACGCATTCCATATTCCCCTTCTCAATTACTTAGTACCCTTTTGGTGCTTTCCAAAAGCATCCTAATCCCCTAACTTCCCACCATTGTTTGATCTGCTTTCTGCCCTCTCTTTGGGTTTTATGTTGGATTTGCCTTCTCATTAGCTACAGTTGTATCAACTTGCCTTTGGAATACTTCTTCCTCTTTAGTACATATGGCTTATCCCTTGCCTTCCAAATTGCTTCCAGAAATTCCAGCCATTCTGTCGTCATCCCTGCCAGTGTTCTTTTCTAAACAATTTTGGACAATCCTTCTCTCTGTAATTCTCTTTTTCTTCTACGGAATTCAATATCCATGCCTTCAGGTTGGATGCTACCCAGGTGGTATATAAGGAGTTGTTCTTCCAACCTGAGTGTGGCTTCATCTTGACAGTAGTGGAGTCCATGGACAGACATATCAGTATGGGAATGGGACGTGGAATTAAAATGTGTGGCCACTGGGAGACACTGCTTTCTCTGGCGTACAGATAAACGGTCTCCCAGTCTGCGTCGGGTCTCATTAATATATAAAGTCCGCACCGGGAGAACCGGACACAGTATACTACACCAACCGACTCACAGGTGAAGTGTCACCTCACCTGGAAGGACTTCTCTAACTTCTGTTAATTTCCCTTCTTAACCCATCCCTGATATATTTAGTTTTTCCTCTCATTTTTTTTCTCTCTCTCTCTCTCTGCCCAGAACTCTGCCTGTTCTTCATCTCCCTCTGGTGCTCCCTCCCCCCTTACTTTCTCCCTATGCCTCCCGTCCCATGATCCTTTCCCTTCTCCAGCTCTGTATCCCTTTTGCCAATGATCTCTCCAGCTCTTAGCTTCACCCCACCCCTTCCGGTCTTCTCCTATCATTTCGCATTTCCCCTCCCACTCCTACTATCAAATCTCTTACTAGCTTTCCTTTCAGTTAGCCCTGACGAAGGGTCTCGGCTCGAAACATCGACAGTGCTTCTTCCGATAGATGTTGCCCGGCCTGCTGCGTTCCACCAGAATTTTGTGTGTGTTGCTTGAATTTCCAGTATCTGCAGATTTCTTCGAGTTTGCTTTTTAGGTGAACTCCCATTGTCATTCTTCTTCAGCCCAGAGCTTTGAAGGGCAAAGAACATCTCAGACAGAACTGCAGTCAACTTGATTTCTTCAGTCTGAAGAAATTTGAAGGGAAGCCTCTTCACCCACAGAGTGGTGACTATTTGGAACCGATCCCCACAGGGAGTGCGAGAGATGAACATCAGGGGAGGATTTAAAAGGACTGTCGTGAAATGAATCACTGGCAGGGTCAAGCCAGCATGAGTTGACTCTCTACTGTACACTAGGCGTGTTATAAAATCACTAAGTACCAGAGACGGAGTTCAAAATAGAACTGATTTATTTGTTTCAGATCCAGAATATTAAACTCCAGTCCCATTAACGGTGAATGTGCAGCAGAAGAGACTCCCCCCATGCCCAGTGACCAGGGTACAGAACTGGGTGTGGTGAGCAGCAGCAATAATTGCAAAGTTCAGCACTAACAGTGACAGTCACTGTAGAAATTGCATTCAACAAAGGCGATGGACAAATATCCAGCATCCAGCTTATTGAAGCTTTTTGCCCAGTGTGAACCCGGTAGTGTGTCACAAGGTTAGACAACTGAGTGAATCCCTTCCCACATTCACAGCAGGTGAACGGCCTCTCCCCAGTGTGAACTCACTGATGTACCTTCAGTTGAGATGAACAAGTGAATCCCTTCCCACAGTCTGAGCAGGTGAACGGCCTCTCCCCAGTGTGTACTCGCTGATGTACCTTCAATTGGGATGAGCAAGTGAATCCCTTCCCACAGTCTGAGCAGGTGAATGGCCTCTTTCCAGAGTGAACTGACCGGGGTGCCATTAGGTCAGATAACTGAGTGATCCTTCCCCACAAATTCAGCAGATGACTAGCCTCTGCCCAGTGAGATCTGACTGGTGTGTCCATCAGAGCAAAGACCGACTGAATCCCTTCTCACACACAGAACAGGTGAATGACCGTGCCCAGTGCGAACTTGCTGATGTACCTTCACTTGAGATGACCGACTGAATCCATTCCCACTGTCTGAGCAGGTGAATGGGCTACCCCTGTGTAAAATGACAGGTGTGCCTGTCGGTCAGATGACCGAGTGAATCCCTCCCCACAGTCTCAGCAGGAAGGATGATCGAGGGAATCCCTAGCTCCACTTCTTAAATATCTGGACACAGACAGCAAAACTGGCGTGTTGTGTTGGAGATTCCCGTAGATAAATCCCTTGTCATTTTTAACCTGTAAAAAGATTTACAAAATCGATCAATGGGTGTGGGACAACATTTCAGATGAGATCACTTGAGTTGGCAAGGTGTGAGCTGACATCACACTGTTACAGTGAAGTTCAACCCAAGTTAGACAGAGAAATCATCTTCTAAAAGGGCACAGTGCTGGTATCTGGAATGACCCGGAAATCCCCTGATGCTCGTCCTGACTCTACAAGAATGGGGCATTTCTGCCGTCTCCAATCTGTGACCTGGCTCAGTTGATTCTCTCCATTGGTATTATTCCCTGTTCCCACCGAGCTCCATGGGTGTCTGGCACCACAGTAACTGAAAAACTCTCACGCAAATACCCTTTGTAGATGTGCAGCTGGGAATTTCTATTATGTACTGTTAATTTAAAGTGCCACGGTTTCAATGCAATAACAATATCTCCTGGCATCAGTGTCAGACTTCGGGACGATAGGTCCTGAGTTCGAATCCAGCCGGCTCTTCTGCGCGCTTTCCATCCGTGATGGGTTACGAGCTGGTGATCTCTTTGGAAACTTACCCGGCAGAAGGCAATGCCTCGTACGCAGTTCCCCACTACAAGAGAGGCGTGCAGGGATATCTTATAACCAGAGAAACTGCGGATGCAACGTACCTTTCGTTAAATGTCTCCTACTCAGATGTATGTTTTGTCTGCACAGCTGTTAAAAGGAATTACAATGAATGTTAGTATTATTTACGGTTTTGTCACAGTCATGTTCTACCATCTACCTCGTGTTGAACTATTTAAACTGTCTAATCCCGGACCCCTGCCATCCAGGTACCTGTACAGACCTCTTACATGTTGAAATTGAGCTCGCATGCACCACTTGGGCTGTCTGCTCATTCCACACACGGATGACCGTCTTTGTGAAGAAATTTCCCCTCATGTTCCCCACTTTTCACCTTTCACACTTACCCCATAGCCTCTGATTGTAGTCCCACACCATCTCAGTGGTAAAAGACAGCATGTATTTACCCCATCTCTCACACTCATAATTTTGGTACACCTCCATAAAATTTCACCTCCATCTTCTATATTCTAAGGAATAAAGCCCAGACTTGTCCAATCTCTCCTTATAACCCAAACCCTCCAGACCTGGTAACATCCTTGTGAATTTTAACTCTTTCAACCTCTTTTATATCTTTCCTGCAGGTGGGTGACAAAGCTGCACACACTACTAAAAATTAGGCCTCACTAATGTCTTGCACAAAGTCAACACAGCATCCATCTCCTGTACTCAGTACTTTGGTTCATGAAGGCCAATGTGCCGAAATCTTTCTTTCCGTCTCTATCGAACTGTGACACCACTTTCAGTGAAATATTGAACTGTATTCCCGGATCCCTTTCTTTATCAACACTCCTCCATGCCCGACCAATCACTGTGTAAGACCTACCCTGGTAGGTCCTACCAACGTGAAACACCTCGCACTTATCTGCATTCAATTCCATTTTCCATTTCTCAAAACAATTTTCTAGCTGGTCCAGTTTGCACCGCAAGCCATGATACTCTTCTTGCACTCTGCTGAATCCCTAGTCGTGTTTTCATCCACAAATTTGTTGATCCAGCTAATCATGTTATCATCCAGATTACAGATGTGGATGACAAACAACGAAAGCTCCAGCACTGATCTCTGTGCAAAGCACTAGTCACAGGCCTCCAGTTAGAGAGGCAACCATCTTCTACCACACTCTGGCTTCTCCCAAAGCCAGTGTCTCATCCAATTTACTATCTCAACTTGAATACTGAGTGACTGAACCTTCTCGACCCACCTTTGATATCAGACTTCGTCAAGTGCCTGGCTAAAGTCCACGTAGACAACATCCATTGCCTTGCCTTTATCCACTTTCCAGATACCTTCATCGAGAGACTCTATAAGATTGGTTAGCCATTACCTACCATGCACAAAGCCATGCTGTCTATCCTTAATCAGTCCACATCTATCCAAATACATATATTTCCGGATCCTGAACATACGTTCCAATAACTTTCCCCCTACTGATGTCAAGCTCACCAACGTACAATTTCTTAGTTTATTTTAGAGCCTTTCTGGAACAGCGGATCAACATCGGTTGTCCTCCAATCCTCCAGTTCCTCACCTGTCACTATGGATGATTTAAATATCTGTTCTTATGCTCCGACAATTTCTACATTTGTCTTCAGCAGGGTTCTGGGGAAGAACCTTTCAGGCCCTGGGGATTTACCCACGCTATTTTTCCTTGAGACAGCAAACATCTCTGCCTCTATAATCTGTACAGGGTCTATGAAGTTGAGGCTGCTTTGCCTCAATTCTATAGACTCGGTGTCCGTCTCCTCTGTAAATACGGATGCAAAAAAATTCACCCTGATCTATTTTGTTACCTCATATGGTTTACCATTCTGATCTTCCGGAGGAATATTTGTTCCCTTGCAATCTTTTTGCTCTCAACATATCTGCAGAATCCCTGAGGATTCCCCTACACCTTGTCTGCTGGAACAACCTCATGCCTTCTTTTATTTCTTTCATAAGTGTTCACTTGAATTTCTTGTACTTCATAAGTACCCCCATTTGTTTCTACTTGTTTGTACCTGGTATGCAGGTCCTTTTTATTGATCTGGGAGATGAAAACCAAAGGGGTGATAGAGCTGCATGGTGGGAGGTGGGGGTAGGGTGTGGTGTTAAACTAAAGTTGCAGGGGAAATGGGAGCCTAAATAGCATAACAGGTTATGGAGGGGTTGTGGAGAAAGATGATGTTCAATCCTCAGACAAAGTCAGGAATGAAAAATTTGGGCAATTTGCAGTGAATATGCTGAGCACTGTATATTTCAATTAAAGGAGCATCGTAGGAAAGCCGGGTGTGTTTAGGCTGCTGGAGGACCTTAATAATGGACGCTACGTTTCAGAGATAGCACTGCCGTAAGATGTCCTGAGTACATTGTAGGCTCGTGCCCATTGTGGAGCTGACTAGATTTACAACTTCTGCAGTTTCACTCGGTCCTGTGCAGTAGCCCGGCCACACCAGACAGTGATGCAGCCTGTCAGAATGCTCTCCACGGTAAAAGTCTCCAGGTTTTGAGTGTATTTGTTTTCGAGTGCATGTGTGGCACCTTATCAAAAGCCTTCTGAATATCCAGATGAATGGCGTTCAATGGCTGTCCTCTGTCCACCCTGCTTGGTATATCCTCGAATAGCTCTAAGAAATCTGTCAGACAAGGTTTCCCTGACAGAATCCATGCTGACTTTGACTTATTTAATCATTAATCTCCAAGTACTCAGAAACTTCCTTAATAATAGACTCCAAAACTTTACCAACCATTCCGGATAGGCTAACTAACCTATCATTTCCGTTCTTTTGACATTCTCCCATCTTAAAAAGTGGTGTGGCATTTGCAAGTTGCCAGTCCTCCGGGGCCACGGAGGATCAAGTAATCCCTGAAAGATTGGAAGCCATGCAGCCGTTCTCTCTTCAGCAACCACTGTCAGGACTGCGGGATGTTGTCCGCCTGGTGCAGGTGACATCCACCTTCAAGCTTTGAGCTTAACCTGCACATTTTCCTTTGTAATAGCAAAGTCACTCTCTCCTGCCTACTGACACACAAGGCCCTCTGGGACACAGCTCGTGTTTTCCACACTGAAGACTGATGCACGGCACTCATTATGTTCATCTGCCATTTTATTGTCCCCCATTAGTATCACACCAACAACACTTTCCAGTGATCCATTATCAACCCTCATCTCCCTTTTACTCTGACTAACTGAGAAATAATTTTGGTATCTTGCTTTATATTATCGGCCAGTCTGCCACCATATTTCATCTTTTCCCTTATTATTGCTTTGTAGCTGCCTTTTGTTGGAATTTAGAAGCTTCCCAATCATCCAAGTTCCTACTTACTTACCTGTCTTTCTGCCATTTCATTAGCAATTATGTAATCCTTTACTTCCCATTTCAGTCACGGTTTCCTACCACTTAAAGTAGGGAACTTCTTCCTCTGCGTGGTATATCTATCGTGCACTTTGAGAACTATTCCCAGAAACTTCAGTCATTTCGCTCCCGTTATCCCCACCAGTATCCCTCTGCAATCCAGCTAGGTAAGCTCCTCTTTTATGCCTTTGTAATTCACGAGAGAAAATATTGGTTTTTTTTTTAAATTATTCACTGCATCATTTAGCAACAGGTTTTGTCCCTTAAATATTAAAAACGCTGTTTATCTTATTATTGTTTATAACATATTAAATGAAGGGTCTGGGAGTTTTAATTTTGACATGAAATTTGAGCTGCTTAATATGAAAATAGTAATTGTTAATCGGATTTATAACTTGAACAATCAGATTCATAAAAGTGCCAGTTCTTACTCAAAAATCTGCAGAGCACAATGGTTCTCTAATAAAGTAAGGTTTTTGGCAGGTAAATTTAATTATATGTGTTGCTGAAGGTGGAAACCGTTTCCTGACAGGAAAAAAATCCTGCCTGACAAACCCACTGCAATTGTTTGAGGGAATTACCAGCAGGGTAACAGAGGAGATGCAGTAGACGTTGTGTACTTGGATTTTCAGAAGTCTTCTGACAAGGTGTCGAACATGAGGCTGCTCAGCAATATAAGATCCATGGAGTTATAGGGAAGTTATTCTCGTGGGTGGAGCATTGGCTGGCCGACAGAAAACAGCAAGTTGAAATGAAGGGATCCTATTCTGGCTTACTGGCAGTTACCAGTGGAGTTCCACAGGGGTCGGTGTTTGGACCGCTGCTTTTTACGATGTGTGTCAATGATATGGACTACGGTAATAATGGATTTGTGGCTAAATTTGCCGATGATACAAAGATAGGTGAAGCAGCGGGTAGTGTTGAGCAAACAGAGACCCTGTAGGGAGACAGTTATTATCGGGGAGTGGGCTAAGAAGGACCAAATGAAATATAATGTTGGGAAGTAAAATGGTCATGCACAGTGGTAGAAGAAATAATTCAAAATTAGAGATAATTAGATCGGGAAATAATTGAAAATGCAGAGATGCAAAGACACTTGGAAGCCCTTGGGCAAGATACCACATCGGTTACCCTCCAGGTTAAGTCGGTTGTGAAGAAGGCAATAACAATGTTGGTATTCATTACTGGAGATATAGAATATAAGAGCAGGGATGTGATGATGAGGCTCTATAAGGCACTCTTGAGACCACACTTGGAGTACTGTATGCAGTTATGGGCTCCTCATTTTAGAAAGGATACCCTGACAGAGGAGACTGTTCAGAGAAGATTCGCGAGAATGATTCCAGGAATAAAAGATTTACCGTACGGGGAACGTCTGGCACCTCTTGGGCTGTATTCCCTGGAATTCAGGAGAATTGGGGTGGGGTGATCTCATATAAACATCCGATTGTTAAAGCACCTGCACAGATTAGATGTGGCAAAGTTCATTCCCATTGTAGGGGATCCTTGGACAAGAGGGCGGAACTTCAGCAGAGAAGGACGTCCTTTTGGAACGGAGATGCGGAAAAATTAATTTAGTCAGAGGGTAGTCAATCTATGGGATTTGTTGACACGAGTGTCTGTGGAGGCCAAGCCACTGGGTGTAATTAAGACAGTGATAGATAGGTTCTTGATTAGCCAGGGGATCAAAGGATCTGTGGTGAAAGCAGAGGAGTGGGGATGACTGATGAAGTGGATCAGCCCATGATTGAATGGTGGAGCAGACACAATTGGGTGAATGCCCTATTCCTGTTCCTATTTCTTATGTTCTTATGGGAATTATTTCAAAGAAAATCACCGCACCCAAACCGCCATCCCGTCCAAGAAGAACAACACCCCGATCCTCAAACCACCTTCCCCAAACGCGTGAAATGGAACGGGAACATTTGCTTCCTGTTCCGAAAGAAACAACCTCTCTCCGCACTAATAAGGAACATGATTTCCCACAACTTACTCTGTGAGCGCGCGCGTGTGTGTGTGTGTGTGCGCGCGCGCGTGTGAGTGAGTGTGTGTGTGTGTGAGTGTGTGTATATGCGCATACGCACGCGCGCGCGTGTGAACTGTATAAGTGTCATCATTTTGATGTAACTATATTCAATCGAACCAAACACATATAAGATATAATGGATTGAATTAAATTGTTTGTTCAAGTGACTGTAACTAAGAAACTATCTCCGGAGACCGAACCGCCGTATAAATCATGGACTTTTCGAATGTATCAGCTCAGAGTGTCTGCGGAGCTGTGAATCCAGGAGCAACAGAAGTCACAGATTCTCCCTGAAATGGTGTATCCGGTCATCACGCGGATACGAGAAGTTTACTATCCTTTTATTTCGGCATTTGGAATTCCCGGTAAGCTGCAGTGTCAGTTGTCGTTGTTGGGGAATGAAGTTTAATTCCAATGCCGGGATTGTTTTTGTCCCTTATTTTCGCTAGCACCTCTCAGTCCCACTGTTCCACATTTCAGGAGTGGAATGGCAACACCGATCTGTGGATTCTGATATCTGGATCGAAAAACAAACCGCCTCAGAAATACACCGAATCGACCAGCATTGTGGAAGACAGCGTTCTTACAGCGGCTTCTGTTCAGTGATGGGATGTTCATGTCTCTGTGCTTTGGGTCTTGAAGCAGCTGCACTGCAGGTGTAAATATTGTGTTTATACAGACTGCGGAGATTATACCAATTGATTATCTGCACTTGTATGCGAGCAGTTGTCAGAGTTCGATGTAACAATCAAACATTTAATAACACTTTCGCGAATGTGAGGAATTCCGTGTTGTAGCATGAAACCTGAGGATGTTTGATAAACCTGTGCTGTATGACTGCGTGTGAAGCCGTTGATGGACAACACAATGAAGAACTCTCTGAACCAATTATCACAACCGACGTGTTACTTCGTAGTTGCCAACACTCGGAAATTTATTCTTTTATACTGGTCGTTGAATTCCTCTGGCCTGCCTTCGTGTGATGGATTCAACGGGAGGCGTCATGTCTGACTGTGAGGTTGTGACAGACAGCACTGTATCTGTTGGAATCAGTCAATGTTCTGTTGTAAAGTCAGTGAGGTGCCAAATGGTGGACTAAGAAACAAACTCATGGAGGTTGAAAACACTAATCCCCAGGCAGCTTGTGTGGAAAGAGGGCTATCTGAGAGCAGTTCCGGGGTGAAATACTTTAACTGTTTTTCCACATAATCCGGTTTGCTGGATGAGTGTTTCCAGCATTTCATATTTCCCATCCATCCGCCGGTGTTTTGACAGGAAGTGCCCTGGAAGCTGCTGTACCAGTAATGGACAACCATCCTGGATGTATTTCATCCATACCAGACGTAGAAGGGACCGGTAGAAAATGTTCCAGACAGTATTGACTCTGAGGAGATAGTTGCCGTATTTTAACTTTCAGCTGCTACTTCACATTCCGGAAATCAGTAAGAAATCCATATTCAGATCTTATTGAATTTGTTTCACTCTTTAAACTCCTTGTTTGCCTCGCCAGCTCTGCGCACTCTCTCGGCCGCTAATTGCAACAATAATGTTGAAATATTACGGGAACCCCTCACACTGCTGCATTGGCTTCTGCTCAGTATTTTCTCATCTTGCTGTTATCTCTCTCTCTTCCAGCGAATTTGGTGGCGATTGTGATCCTGACCCGCGGAAAGTGCGGACTCTCCAAATGTGTCACTCGCTACATGGTGGGAATGGCGGCGGCCGATCTCCTGGTCGTTATCTTCGATCCGCTGCTGACGTGGACTGCTTGGTTTCATTTTCACCGGTCGTTCCTGATGATCACTCCTGTGTGCAGACTCCGTTCCTGGTTGATATTTGCGAGCACCGCGACCTCTGTCTGGCTGACTGTTGCTTTTACCGTCGATCGATTTGTGGCTATATGCTGTGAAAAGCTGAAAACAAATTATTGCACCGACAGAACGGCGGCTGTGGTTATCGGGACAGTGAGTGCGCTGGCCTGTTTGGAGAGTGTCCCCTGGGGCTTTATATACGAGCCTTCGGTAATAATTGATGGTGTTCCCTGGGATTGTGTTGCTACACCGAGCTACAGGAACTCCCCCTCATGGGCGGCATTTACGCTATTTCACCGCACTTTAACCCCTTGTGTCCCATTCCTTCTGCTTTTGTTGTTCAATATTCTGACTGTCAGGCGGATTCTAGCGGCCAGTCGAGCCCGCAGGGGGCTCCGAGGACAAAAGAGTGGAGAGAATGACAAGGACCGGGAGATGGAGAACCGACGGAAATCCATCGTTTTGCTCTTCAGCATAACCGGTAGTTTCATATTGTTGTGGGTAACACAGGTTGCATTTTATATCTATCAACGGATTTCAAAGAGTGTTGTTTCTTATTCTGTCACGGATCCCCGTTACATCACAGAAAAGACAGCGGGAATGCTGCAGGTTCTCAGTTCCTGCACCAACACGTGTATTTACGCCCTGACTCAGAGCAAGTTCCGAGGAGAACTGAAAAATGCGGTGAAATACCCACTGAATTGGATTTTGAATCTCATGAAAGGTTACAAATAAATGTCTTAAAGTATTAGGATTTAGCTGCCTTCCTGCTCCCTTTTCTATACCCCGACTTGTGGGTAAAGGTTAGCAATGTGATGAGCAAAGTTACCAAACAAGAAGATCTGCATGCTCTCTAAATATAAAACAACACACACGCATAATCAGTCACAATGCACACAGTGGGCCCGGAAATTCGACTGTTTACCCAAAGGTTCAAAGGTCCAATTTAACGTCAGAAAAATGTATATAATATACATCGTGAAATGCTTTCTCTTCGCAAACATCTACGGAAACAGAGATGTGTCTCAAAGAATGAACGACAGTTAAATGTAAACCGCAAATCCCCCCACCCCAGCAAAACTCTCCCCTCTCCCCAGCAAAAACGCGCACCCGCTACTGTACCGAGTACAAGCGTGAACAAGGCGACAACAAAGACACAGAATTGTAACTACCCCAAATATGATCGCATTTCATCCGGTATTCCACAAACCACAGATTCTTTCTCTCCCTAATAAGGGAGAGCGCGGTGTCCCCCATTTCCACAGCGAGCGGGAGACATAAAAACAACGCCCTGTCTTACAATGTTAACCAGTCCGTATTTTCGCTGTTTACGAGCAGTGCGCCTGAAGATCGCAAAGATCTCGGGTCGTCGGCCCACAGCGATCGATTTTCCGATTTCCCGATATCCCTGCGACACACGGGTCCGCTGCTGTTGCACTGACCCTCGATCGGAGGGTCGATACTACCTGTGTTACACACAAGGCCGAACCCTTGCCGTGGCGAACATCAACGGTCGGTCATGAAACCCGAAGAACCTGTCCCATTCCCTCAAATAACTGAAGTCTGTCTGTAACTCCCGGTCAGAGTCTGCACACGAAACTTGAAAGGGAAAACTAAAGATATTAACGAAGGAAATAAAGCTGTTTCCGAAGATGCAAGCAAAGGAGTCGCCGTTTAACGCCATCTTAACTCCGCCTCCGACTCTTTTCCATTGTGGCTGCCTGGTCTACCGCGTTCCTCTAGCATTTTGTGCGCGTTGCCTTAGAGTTACAGAACAGCTGTTTACAGCTGGTCCCGGCCGCTTCACGGGACTCAGCATCCCCTTTGCATCTCAGCTGCCGCTCCAATCAAATTGAAGCCTGGGCGGAACTTTTTCCTCTGCTTTCCGATACAGTCAAAAATGTCTGATCATGGAGTGTATTTTCCTCTCCATGAAGCACTCCTGCTGCCGACGTAACACGTCCGTCTCTTCACCCTCCTTTTCTCTTTTTTGTCTGTCTCTCCCTGTCGTTTCTGCTCCTCTCTGCCACTTTGTACTATCGTCCAGTCTGTCTGGGCACCATATCCGATGCGGATGTTGGTGACCATGGTTTACCATACAGATCTATCCCTCGTTCTTTGGATGAATTCAAATTCCTCGATGTGTAGCCACGTGGCTAGTCCTTTGACGTACATAAATTTAGGAAGGACAACAAAATGCTAGGGGCATATAGCCCGATGGAAGTTCCGGGAGCTGGGTCAAGCACAATAGGCAGCGATTCAAACAGAGAGAGGAGAAATGGGCTAAAAATTCTATATCTGAATGCACGAAGTGTCAGAAATAAGGCGGATGAACTTGAAGCCCAGGTGCGAATGGGTAACTATCATGTTGTTGGGATAACGGAGACATGGCTACAGGGAGATCAGACCTGGGAAATGAATGTACAAGGGTATACGTGCTATCGTAGGGACAGAAATGTGGGCAGAGGGGGTGGGGTGGCCCTGTTGGTGAGGAATGAGATTCAATCCTTTGCAAGGGGGGACATAGGGTCAGGAGAAGTAGAGTCTGTGTGAATAGAACTGAGGAACAGTAAGGGCAAAAGGACCCAAATGGGTGTTGACTACAGACCACCAAACAGTAGCATGGATATTGGGTGCGTTGAATAGCGAGTTAACATTGGCATGTGCCAAAGGTAATGTCGCAGTAGTTATGGGGGATTTCAACATGCAGGTGAACTGGGAGAAACAGGTTGGTGCTGGACCACAGGATAGGGAGTTTGTAGAGTGCCTACGGGATGCATTCTTGGAACCGCTTGTACAAGAGCCGACAAGGGACTAGACGATTCTGGATTTAGTGTTATGCAATGAACAGGATTTGATAAACGATCTTGCGGTAAAGGAGCCATTAGGAGGTAGTGATCATAATATGATAAGTTTTTAACTGCAATTTGAGAAGGATAAGGGCAGCTCGGATGTGTCAGTGTTGCAGTTGAACAGGGGAAACTATGGAGACAGGAGGGAGGAGCTGGCTAAAGTTGACTGGACGGATAGCCTAGCAGAAAAGACAGTGGAACAGCAGTGGCAGGTATTCTTGGGAATAATGCACAAGATGCAAAATCAGTTCAGCCCCCAGAGAAGGAAGGATTCAAGGGGGGGGGGGGGAAGGGGCCACAGTGGTTGACAAAGGAAGTCAGAGATTGCATAGCATTTAAAAAAGGAAGTGTGACAGAGCTAAGGTGAGTGGGAGGACAGATGATTGGGAAGTTTTTAAGGAACAACAGAACTTAACTAAAAAGGCAATACGGGGAGAAAAAATGAAGTATGAACGCAAGCTAGCCAGGAATATAAAGAAAGATAGGAAAAGTTTTTTTAGGTATGTGAAGAGAAAGAAGATAGTTAAGAACAATGTTGGGCCCTTGAGGAATGAATTGGGTGAAATTGTTATGGGAAACAGAGAAATGGCAGAAGAAGTTAATGAGCACTTTAGATCTGTTTTCACTAAGGAAGACACAAGCAATCTTCCGGATGTATGGATGGGCCAAGGACATAGGGTAACAGAGGAAATGAAACAGATTGACATTAGGAAGGAAACGGTGATGAGAGGACTGATGGGACTGAAGACTGACAAATCCCCAGGTCCTGATGGTCTGCATCCTAGGGTACTAAAGGAGGTGGCCCTGGAAATTGCGGATGCATTGGCAGTCATTTTCCAATGCTCCTTAGATTCAGGATCAGTTCCTGAGGACTGGAGAATGGCTAATGTTATCCCACTTTTTAAGAAAGGAGGGAGGGAGAAAACAGAGAACTATCGACCTGTCAGCCTGACATCGGTGGTGGGGAAGATGCTAGAGTCCATTATTAAAGATGAAATAATGGCATATCTAGATAGCAGTGTTAGGATTGGGCCGAGCCAGCATGGTTTACCAAGGGTAAATCATGCTTGACTAATCTGTTGGAGTTTTTCGAGGATGTAACCAGGAAGTTAGACGGGATAGATCCAGTGGATGTAGTGTACCTCGATTTGATAAGGTATTTAAGGAGGTATTTGATAAGGATTTAAGAAGGTATTTGATAAGGTCCCACATAGGAGATTGGTGGGTAGAATCAAAGCTCAGGGCATCGGGGGAGGGGGGAGGACATTGACATGGATAGAAAACTGGTTGGCAGATAAAAAGCAAACTGTAGGGGTGAATGGGTGTTTCTCGTAATGGCATGGGGTTACTAGTGGGGTGCCACAGGGCTCGATATTGGGACCACAGCTGTTTACATTGACGTCAACGATTTAGATGAAGGCATTGAGTATAACATCAGCAAATTTGCTGATGATACTAAGCTTGGTGGCAGTGTGACATGTGAGGAGGATGTTAGGAGAATTCAGGGTGACTTGGATAGGTTGGGTGAGTGGGCAGATACTTGGCAGATGACTTTTAAGTAAATAAGTGTGAGGTGATCCACTTTGGGAGTAAGAACAGGAAGGCAGATTATTATCTGAACGGTGTAGAGTTAGGTAAGGGAGACATACAAAGAGATCTAGGAGTCGTTGTTCTTCAGTCACTGAAGGTGAATGAGCAACTGCAGCAGGCAGTGAAGAAGGTTAATGGAATGTTGTCCTTTATTACAAAGGGAATTGAGTACAAGAGCAAGGAAATCCTCTTGCATTTGTACAGAGCCCTGGTGAGACCACACCTGGAGTATTGTGTACAGTTTTGGTCTCCAGGGTTAAGGAAGGACATCCTGGTTGTAGAGGAAGTGTTGCGTAGATTCACGATGTTAATTCCTGGGATGTCTGGACTGTCTTACGCAGAGAGGTTAGAAAGATTCTGCTTGTACACGCTGGAATTAAGGAGATTGAGTGGGAATTTGATTGAAACATATAAGATTATTAAGGGATTGGACAAGATAGAGACAGGAAGTATGTTCCAGATGCTGGGAGAGTCCAGTACCAGAGGGCATGGTTTGAGAATAAGGGGTAGGTCATTTAGGACAGAGTTAAGGAAAAACTTCTTCTCCCAGAGAGTTGTGGGGGTCTGGAATGCACTGCCTCGAAAGGCAGTGGAGGACAATTCTCTGGATGCTTTCAAGAAGGAGTTAGATAGGTACCTTATGGATAGGGGAATCAATGGAAATGGGGACAGGGCAGGAACCGGGTATTGATAGTAGATGATCAGCCATGATCTCAAAATGGCGGCGCAGGGTCGAAGGGCCGAATGGTCTACCTCTGCACCTATTGTCTATTGTCTATAAACTGAGGTCTTCCTCTCGGTTTGTTCCCCTCGATGTTTCCAGAGATTCTGAGTTTTTCCAGTTCATCTTTCCGCATCATGTGTCCTGGGAGTCTGAATTCTGTTATTGCTGGTATGTTGGTATCTTCCAGTAACAGATTCCTAACGGTTTTACGAATGGCGACAGAGTACATTTTCGTTTATTTATAGTTGTGAGTGTATGTGTGTGTGTGTGTGTGTGTGTGTGAGAGAGAGAGAGAGAGAGAGAGAGAGAGAGAGAGAGAGAGAGAGAGAGAGAGAGAGAGAGAGAGATTACTGCTGTGCACCATAGAACAAATGAGGACATGGGAACTGATGTGTTCAAATCCTGCTCAGTATCAACACGCCGCTGCCAACACAGATGCTCCCAAGACAAAGAAAAATCGAAAAATGAGCACCGTCTAACACCCATTGTACAGTAAAGATAGAAAAGATGAAATGTCAGGGTAATCAAGTCAGATACATAAAGGAATAAACCGAAATACTTTATCAAATATACAGTGTAAGAGAAGCAAGAAATGATAATGGTCACTGTAATATGACACTGGTGAGTGAGTTATACAGTTCAAAGGAATATCTGATGAAGTCAATAACTATTATGCCTCAGCCTTCACTGTGAAATACACCAGCAGCATAATGTGGAGTGCCGGAGTGGGTGACATTGTTCTTGCTAATGAGTAGGTGCTTAGGATGCTGGTAGATAAGTCACCTGGAAAAGATCGTCTATACACTAGGCTTCTGAATGAGGTAGTTGAGGCGATCCTGAAGTTATTAGCAGTGACCGTTGAAGAATCACTAAAATCTGGAATTATTGCAGCAGACTGGAAGATGGCAAATGTTCCTCCGCTTTAAGAAGGAAAGGAGACAAAAATAGGGGATTATAGGTGTGTTAGCCTGTTCTTCAAAGGCCTAATCAGAGTTATGACCTCAGCTCAATGACAGAAACATAGTAACATAGAAAATCTACAGCGCAATACAAGCGCTTTGGCCCACTAAGTTGTGCTGAAAGTGTCCCTAACTTAGAAATTATTAAGCTTACCCATTGCTCTCTATTTTAGTAAGCTCCATGTACCTATACAAAAGTCTCTTAAAAGGCCCTACCGTATCCGCCTCCACCACCGTTGCCGGCAGCCCATTCCACGCACTCACCATTCTCTGCTTAAAAATACTTACCCCTAACAACTCCTACTGTATCTGCTCCCAAGCACCTTAAACCTCTGTCCTCTTGTGGCAACCATTTCAGCCCTGGGGAAAAAGCCTTTGACTATCCATATGATCAATGCCTCTCATCATCTTATAAACCTCTATCAGGTCACCTCTTATACTCTGGCGCTCCAAGGAG
The DNA here is from genome assembly GCF_048418815.1 of Hemitrygon akajei. Classification (NCBI taxonomy): domain Eukaryota; kingdom Metazoa; phylum Chordata; class Chondrichthyes; order Myliobatiformes; family Dasyatidae; genus Hemitrygon; species Hemitrygon akajei. Next base: position 2,045,448 of record NW_027331945.1, on the reverse strand, counting down.
AAAAGGCCGAGTTCACTCAGCCTGTTTTCATAAGGTATGCTCCCCAATCCAGGCAATATCCTTGTAAATCTCCTCTGCATCCTTTCTATGGCATCCGCATCTTCCTGTAGTGAGGCAAACAGAACTGAACACAGTACTCCAAGTAGGGTCTGACCAGGGTCTTGTATAGTTGCAACATTACCTCTTGGCTCCTAAATTAAATTCCACGATAAATGAACGCCAGTATACCGTATGTCTTCGTAACCACAGAGTCACCCTGCGCAGCTGCTTTGAGCGTCCTATGGACTCTGACCCCAAGATCCCTCTGACCCCCCACACAGCCAACAGTCTTATCATTATTACCATTTTCTGCCATCATATTTCACCTACCAAAATGAACCACCTCACACCTATCTGGGTTGAACACTATGTGCCACTTTTCAGCACAGTTTTGCATCCTATCAGTTTCCCGCTGTAACCTCTGACACTGCAAGGTCCCGCTTCCTGGATTCAGACTTTTCTCTGGTCCTGCTCAGGAACTTAACTTGTTAGGGGATGCATTTTTCTCCATCACCATGTACGACTATTAGGATTGTGGTTCTGGATTCAAAGAGCTCACCGACAGAGAATTCTGCTCTTTACCCTATGTCAATATCGCCTCTTACTTTGGCACCTCCTTCCATCCTATAATTTGCATCCCTCTTTCAAAACATCTCATCCTGCTTCAATCCAAAGAGAAAAGCCCCATCTTACTCAATCTATCCTCAGAAGCTATCCTCTGCGAAGTTCAATGTTGAAGGTCAATTTATTGTCAAAGCACTTATGACTCATCATTGCGACCCTGAGATCCATGTTCTTGCAGGTTTATACAGGAAGTACGAAGAAACCCAATGGAGTAATGAATATCCACATACGACAGACCCAGATAAAACAACAACGACAGAAACTGTGCGAATAAAAAAAACGTGACAATAATTATGAAGTAAAACCTGTAGAGTCCTTGACGTGAGTTCGTTGTTAGAAGAATGAAAATATCTCCTCTGACTCAATAGCCTGATCATTTACGAGTATTAGCCGAGGCTCTTCACTCCGTCAGGACACTGTGTCCACCTGCCCGGTGATGAGCAAGCAGCTAGTCATCCTCCAGCAGATCTCCCACCTCCTGCTACTCGGGACATCGCAGACCCAGCCCACTCCCGTGGGTTCCTCCTTGACCAGAAAACTCTGGTTTTCTGGAGAACTCCGTTCAGGTTGCATCTGGAGCATTTAGCTTCAGTCGCCCGAAGTACGAATGGTGCCGAGGATTTGGAAAACCTTCAGAAGAGATTATAAGGAGGACATTTCGGAGGAGATCTAGAAGGAGTTGCACCAACTTGTATTGTTCTTTCCGGAGTGACGGAAGCCAAGCCGAAAACTAAGAGGATCACTATTGTCATAAAAAGAAGTCTTTGGAAAGGGTTTGGAAGAGGTATATAGAGAGGAGATCTACAAGGAGGATTTTCACGAACCTGTGTTATTCCTTCCAGAATAGCGGCCGCCAAGGGGATGCAGTGAGGCTTATAAAAGTCATAAATACAGTAGCCAGCTGTAATCTTTCTCACAGCATCAAAACATCGAATACCCGAGAATATTCGGTTAAGGTGAGAGGGGAAAGCGTTCAAAGGAGATGTGCGGGGAAATGTTTAAAATAAACCAAAGCCCGGAGTTTCGGGTATTTGGATTGTATTTCTGGGGTGGTGTCGGAGGCAGATAAAGCAATGGTATTTATGAGGTTCTGAATAAGGCAAATAAATAGACTGAGAAGGGAGAAATCTGAACAACATGCAGGCAAATGGATTAGTTTAGCTAGCCATGACCTGCTTAATCATATTAACCCCAAAATCACAGACTCATTTCTCACTTCCTGTCTCGCAGTTATATTTTCCGACTGGAGAAATAATCTCTGATGAAAGAAATTTCTTTTCCGCTCTGGACTGAAAATCAGTTCCTTCAGTCTCAGCCTGCGACCCATGGTAACTGAATTCGCAATCAGGGGACGCATCAATCCAAACTGTCTGAAAGAATCCAACGATACTCCTGACAATTCCAGAGAATACAGACTCAGCTCACTTACTCTCCCCTCACACAGACAGCCTGCTATCTCCTGAACCTGTCAAATTAGGGCGAGAATAGTCCCTCCAGACTCTCTGTGTCAGGGATATCTTTCCTGAGGAATAGTGAGGAAAGCCGTTTTTTCACCAGAACCTTATAAGCCAATTCCCAGTAACACATCTCTGTCCCGCTTCTCCAATCCTCCTGTATTACAGGACAAAATACTGTTTACCTTACCACGTAACCGAATTTTAACTCTCAGTAATTTCTTTACAAGGACCTCCATGTCTCTCGAACATGTCACTGTGACACAACGTTGAAATGTCATTTCTAGTTTGTATCTCTCGAAATGGATGGTCTCAGATTTCTCCACACTCGTTCCATCTGCCAGATGTCCACTTGTTCACTCCAGTTGACATCCCCAAACTCTCTCCGAACCCTGCTCAATACTGAACCTGCCACCAAGCTCTGTAACAGCAGCAGACATGGATATAATAGACTGGGAAGAGCTGTGACCAATCCCGGTGTCACCCAACTGTTCACTGCTTCAGAACGTCTCTGATGTCTGAGGCTGTGGAACCGATAAGCTGTCTCTGTGCTCTGTGACACATATTGTGTGTGAGAGAAACGGCTGCTCTGTACCCTGTCCCTCGATAGGAGGGTATCGGATTTGAATGAATTACTTACTTGTGTGCAGGAGAACGAAACTGGTTCAGTGAGGGAGAGGTAAATCTCAGACGACTGCGTGAAGCGAGTGCCTCTCTCTCTCTCTCTCTCTCTCTCCTCCTCTCTCTCTCTCTCTCTCTCTCTCTCTCTCTCTCTCTCTCTCTCTCTCTCTTTCTCTCGCTCTCTCCTTCCCCCTACCCCTCACACACACACGTATCTGAAAATGTATCTGACCATTAACAAGCACTTCCAGATATCCCGCATCTGTTCATCCCCCAATTGATAATACTGATTCTGCCGGTCTGCCCCCTTCTTTGCTGATTAAATCATTTCTTCCCAATTTTCCTTTGGCCTCTGTCAGATTTGATTTGAGCGTAGTAGACTCGTGCATCAGTACCACCACAAAATGCTGGAGGAATTCAGTAAGTGTGGCTGCTCTGTGGGAAAGAGCGGGCGTTGTGTCTGCGTATGCGAGCACCAATGCTTTTGTGTGTGTGTACCTATGCATGTGTGTGATTATGTGCCTGTGGGTGTGCCTATGCGCGCGCGCGTGTGTGTGTGTGTGTATTTGTGTGGGCTTGTTTCTGTGTCTTTATGTGTGAGTGAAATTGAAGGACTTAAAGGGAAAGCGCAGAGCAGAATTTGGGGGTCAGTGCTTTTGTTGGTGTCATCAATAAAGTGAAATCTGTAAATGCAGCTGCTCCGTGACAGAGCTCTGTCTTGGTCATTAGCCTGATGAGTTACTGCTGAGGGAAAGCCCAGGAATGTTGATGTGTTTTGCTTGAGTCGGCCGAATACTTACGTGAGAGACAATGGTGTTGAATTAAAGTTCTCGTTTAAGTAATGAAAATAAAAAAAATGTTAATCAAGGATATAATCGTATCTCTGGAGACCAATCCTATCTATAAATCAGCGGTGTTTTGAATGCATCAGTTCAGCGTTCTGCCAGAGCTATGAATTGGGGAGCAACAGTAGTCACAGATTCTCACTGAAATGGGGCATTCAGTCTTCTTGCGAATACGAAAAGTTTACTATCCTTTTATTTCAGCCTTTGGAATTCTCGGTAAGCCACTGTGTTAGCTGCTGTTCCTGGAGACTGAAGTTTAATTTCAATGTTGTGATTGTTTCTGTCGCTGCTATCCACTATCACCTGTCCAGTTCTGGTGTTCCGCATTTCAGAAATGAAATGGAAACACCGTGAGAGTGGATTCTTGGATCTGGATCGAAAAGAAACTGCTGCAGAAATTTAGCGAATCGGCCGATATCTGTGGAATTCAACGGGTTAGACAGAGTTCTTTCAGCCCTTGTGTTCAGTAATGTGATGTTCGGGTATCTGTTTTTTCGACGTAGCAGCTGCAAGGGATTTGGGAAATTGTGTAACGCAGCCCGCTCAGATTACACGCATTGATTGTGTTTGTATTTGAGCGTTTGTCTGAGGTAGGTGTAACAATCAAACCATCAGCTGGTAGTAACAATTTAGCAAACGGAGGAGTTCCGTGTTGCAGCATAAAACTTGTGGACTTTTAATAAATGTGTGGTCTGAGACTGAATGTGTAGCCACTGACGGACAACACCATGAAGTCGTTGCTAAGACTATTAAGACAACCAGCGTGTTGCTGCATAATTTTCAGTACAACCGAATGTATTATATAACATCCACATCTGACGCCCTTACAGACAGCTGATTGCGGCTCCGAGCTTGCTTTTGTCCGTAGAATTCCCTCTTCCCCCGTGTCCCTGCAATGTATTGAGTGGAGGCGTCAGGTCTGTCTGTGTGGTTGTGTCAGATTACGCTGTACCTGTTGGAATCTGTCAATGTTCAGTTGTAAAGTCAATGGAATCGGAAATGCTGGATTAGGAATCAAACACGTGGAATGCGTGAAGCTCTAAGCCTCAGACAGCTTGTATGAGTCGGGAAACCAGTTATTACTGGTGTCAGAGGCTCCCCTGAGAACAGTCCTGAGAAGAGACGCTTTAACAGGTTTTCCACATATTCTGTTTTTCATGGGTGAGCTTTTCCAGCATTTCCCATTTCTGTTCCGTTCTACGGTTTCATTCATTCTGACTTAATCGAATTCATTCATTTCGTCTGCACGTGACGGTGTTAACCCTAGTAGAAATATTGCATTCAGTATTGACTGCGACGACGGAGTTACCAGATTATTGCTCCCACTTCTCCTTTCGGTACTCAGTAACGAGTCTGTATTCCGATCATATTCACTTCAATTTACTCTGTAAACTCACATTGCTACTACGGCTGTGCCCCCGACCCTCCTGTGAAGCCTTCCACTTTTTAAATGCAAGAATAATGTGGAGATGTCACAGAATCCTTTCAACGGCTGGATTCGTTTCCGTTCTGTATTTCCTCAGCTTGCTGTTCCCTTTCTCTCTTCCAGCGAACTTGGTGGCGATTGTGATCCTGTCCCGGGGAAAGTGCGGTCCTCTCCAAATGTATCACTCGCTAAATGGTGGGAATGGCGGCGGCCGATCTCCTGGTCGCTATCTCGGATCCGCTGCTGAGGTGGACTGCTTGGTTTTATTTTCCCCGATCATTCATCTTCATCACTCCTGTGTGCAGACTCAATGGATGGTTGTTTTTTGCGAGCACTGCGACCTCTGTCTGGCTGACTGTCGCTTCTCACCGCCGATCGATTTGTGGCTATTTGCTGTGAGAAGCTGAAAACAAAATATTGCACCGAGAGAACGGCGGCTGTGGTTATCGGGGCAGTGAGTGTGCTGGCCTGTTTGGAGAGTGTCCCCTGGGGATTTGTATACGAGCCTTTTACAATAATTGATGGTGTTCCCTGGTATTGTGTTTATGCACCGAGCTACAGGAACTCCCCCTCATGGGCGGCATTCACGCTGTTTCAACCGCATTTTAACCCCTTGTGTCCCGTTCTTTCTGATTTGCTGTTCAATATTCAGACTGTCAGGCGGATTCTAGCGCCAGTCAAGCCCGCAGGGGGCTCCGGGGACAAAAGAGTGGAGAGAATGACAAGGACCGGGAGATGGAGAACCGACGCAAATCCATCGTTTTGCTCTTCAGCATAACCGGTAGTTTCATACTGTTGTGGATAACACAGGTGTTATTTTATATCTATCAACGGATTTCAAAGAGTTTTGTTGATTCTGTCTCTGATCCCCGTTACATCACAGAACAGATCTCGATAATGTTGCAGGTTCTCAGTTCCTGCACCAACACGTGCATTTTACGGCCCTGACTCAGAGCAAATTCCGGTAAGAACTAAAGAATGCGGTGAAATACCAACTCAATCAGATGTTGAAACTCATGAAAGGTTAGAAATAATCGGTGAAAAATATTACAGATTAACTGCCTCCCTGCTTCCTTTTCTATACCCCCACTGGTGGGTGAAAAGGAACAATGTGATGAGCAAAGTTACCAAACGAACACGAGGAAATCTGCAGATTCTCGAAATACAAAGCAACACAAACATAATCAGTCATTATGCAGGCTGTCGGCCCGGAAAGTCGACTGTTCAAAGGTGCAAATTAATGTCAGAGAAATGTATACAATATACAGCGTGAAATAGTTTTTTCTTACAACACATCCACGAAAGCAGAGAAGTGTCACAAAGAATGAAAGACAGTTAAATGTTAGAACCCCAAAGTGATACCCCCCAGCTCCCCTCTCCCACGAGTAAGCGGCTGTAAGCAAAACCCCCTCCCCCAGCAAAAAAAGCGCACCCGCTCCCGAGAACAAGCGTGAGCAAGGTGACAACAAAGATACAGACTTGCAATTACCTATCGCATTTCATCCGGTATTCAACAGGCCACAGGTTCCTTCTCTCCCTAACAAGGGAAAGAGAGGTTTCCCCCATTTTCATAGCAAACGGTAGACATAACAACGACTCGCTGGTCTGCGACGTAAAAAAAAAGTCCGTTTCCCTCGCTTTCTACGAGCTCTGTGCCTTAATGTCGCGAGGATCTCAGGTCTTCGGACCCACAGTTAAAGATGTTGCAGCCTCCCCGAAGTCTGGGGCTTCATTTTCCCTGGCTTTCCGATTCTGGCATAACTGCATGAACATGGAGTGTATTTTCCTCTAGATAAAACAATCCTGCTACAGACATAACCAGTCTGACTTTTCAACCTTTTTTTCTGTTTCATCTGTTTCCACCTGTCGGTTCTCCATTTATCTGCCTCCTCGAAATATATTCGAGTAACATATTTTAACGGTTTACAAATGGCGACACAGTACCATTACATTTACTTATCGTTCTGTGTGTGTGAGTGAGTGAGTGAGTGAGTGAGTGAGTGAGTGAGTGAGTGCGAGAGAGAGAGAGAGAGAGAGGAGAGAGAGAGAGAGAGAGAGAGAGAGAGAGAGAGAGGAGAGAGAGAGAGAGAGAGAGAGAGAGAGAGAGAGAGAGAGAGGAGAGAGAGAGAGAGAGAGAGAGAGAGACTGTTGCGAACTACAGAACGAAGGAGGGGATGGGAGCTAATGTATTCAAATCCTGTTCAGTATCGACACGGCGCTGCCAACACGGATCCGCCGCAGGACAGAGAATATTCGAATAAAGAATACCGTCAAACACCTAATGTGTAGAAAAAATCAGGTGCAGACAATAAAAGTAAACAAATAGCATTCATAACTGAAGCTCTTGAAAGTGATTCCACAACCACGAAGCCAGTCTTCACCGCAGCTGATTCAGGAGTCCATTAGATGCAGGCCAGTGCCGATATCAGTAAACCTGATGGAAATAGAGAGTTCCTCGCTCCCAGCCCCGACACCATGACGGATTCAATCTGACAACAGCAGTTAAATTGTCCAAATTGCCGATCGTTCTTCGCTTTCAGTCCAGGGCCCTGCTGCTTCCATATTTTGCCTGCCAAGTTAATCCAGAATGCAACAAAAATAAAACGAGGTACAGATATAAAAGATGATATATCAGGGTAATCCGGTCAGTTACATTAAGGAACAAAACAAAAGTCTTTGTCAAGTATTCAGTGTGAGAGAGGCAAGAATGGATTTTTGGCAGTTCTGAGACAATGACAATCAGAATGGCAATGACAGTGCTGAGTGTGTAATGCATGTCAAATAAATGTCGGATGAACTCAATAACTATTATGCCTCAGCCAACACTGTGAAAGACACCAGCAATATACTTAAAAGTCGCGAATGTCAGAGCGCAGGAGTGGGTGCAATTTCACTTGGTAACGAGTAGGTACTTGGGATGCTGAAAGGTTTGATAGTAGATAAGTCACATGGACAAGATCGAGGAAACACTAGGGTTCGAAAAGGGATTCTGAGGAGATGCTGAAGCTATTCGTAATGACCATTCAAGTATCACTAAATTCGGGAATTGTTCCAGCGGTCTGGGAAATGGCAAATGGCAAATGTCCCTCCGCTATAAGAAGGTGATGGAGGCAGCAAATAGGAGACCATAGGTGAGTTAGGCTGTTCTTCAATGACCCAGTCAGAGTCCTGACCTTAACCCAATCGAGCAGACCTGGGAAGTCCACAGGATTCTTATCCACTGGCGCTCCTCAACTAACCTGGCATAGCTTGAGCAATTTTGCAAGGAGTAATGGGACATGTCTTGCTTCATTCTGTAGTGTAAAATTCATAGAGAATTATCCCAAGCAATATACTGGTTGTAATATCAGTGAAGTGATTGAACTAGGTACTCAAGAAAGGTGCTATGAATACTTTCTAACTGCTAACACTTCAGTTGTTGAGAGTTTTATTTATTTTACATTTACAATTATCTCTGCTTTTAGATTATTCTGTGGAAAATAAGAACATAAAATTCAGAAATCAAGACTCTCAGTTCAATTGATCAAACTCTCTGTATGCAATACGCAATAATGTGAATGACAGCTTGTTTTTAATCACCTCTTACCTAGGGAGACCACTATGCTTTCACTTTATCCATGTCAGTCATAATCTGTTAACCTGTATCAGCTCACCCACCAATCTTCTACGGTCCATGGAATTTACAACGTTCTTGTAATTCAGGCCCAAAAGTAAGGAACATCCTGGTAAAACGGTTCATCGCGTTATGTTTTAATGAAATATTTACTTCAGCAGAATGATCAACTCTATACCGAAAAGTCAAAGTGCGCCACAGCCACGTGCTGCATAAAAGCAAAAAAAAAACTTCCTAATTCCTATCAACAGACAATCTGCAAATGCTGGAAATCCTAACAACACCACAAACTGCTGGAAGAACTCAGCAGGGCAGGTGGCAGCTATGGAAAAGTGTACAGTCGATTTTTCGGAGCCGAGGTCCTTCTTCAGGAATACAGACACCTCATGGTTTTTTTTCCTCCAATCCTAATGAAGGGTCTCGATCTGAAACACCGGCTGTAACCTTGTAGATTGATGCTTCCTGGACTTCTGAGATCCTCCAACATTTTGTGTGTATTTCTCCATTCCTATACTCATTCTGTCCTCTGAATGATAAAGGTATTCATCATTTTATCTACCTCTGACACTGTTTTCAGTAAACGACGCTTTTGCCGTCCTCGGCCCCTCTGTTCCCGGGGATTCCAGCCTTCACTGTGTAAATCCTACACTGGTTTTATTTTTCACAATGCAATCTTTCACATTCAGTTGATTGAAGTCTATTTGCCAATATACAGCCCACATTGCTAAATAATCCCCTTATATTTTTTCATTGTCAGCTAAACTAAGTACAACAGCACCTACTTTAGTATCATTTGCAAACTATGTATGCCTCACATAGCCACACCCAAATCTTTCATATAATGTTTAATGCACAGTTGTCCTGTGACACATCATTACAGACTAGTCTCATTTCTGAGAAACAATATTCAACTATCACCCTCTGCTTCCTACCACTGAAGTAATTGTGAAACCAATCCGCTCAGTCTTTAACGATCCCACGCTATCTAACCTGTTAGACTAATGTGAACACAGGAATACGTTAACCCTTTCCCATAATCAGAGAAGAACGGAATGATTGCAGTTTCATCGATACAGGAGGTGCATCATATCAAACATCCGCTGCCCTTTCTCCCCAGAGTCTGCACCGCTGCGGCGCCGACAACCCAGGCGGTCATACAGAAGTGGCCTGTGGCCCGCATCTTCCCCAGTGCATTCCCCGAGGAAACACAGACATCCCCTCGAACCCCAAGCTTCAATTTGCGTTGCCCGGGGTTTTCGATGTATTTCTGATCTCACTCTTGCATCAGGAATGAAAAAGGACTTGGTGGCTGGACACCTCTGTCTGTTCACCGTGACGCGGATCCCCAGGCCGAGAGGAGCTCGGTCTTCTCAGGGCCACTTGCACTATGAACGTGGTCCGATATTCCTGGGTCGGTGGAGGACCATGTTGGCTGGATGTCCCCAGAACTGGGTTAATAATCTAACCGGATGGATCTCATTGTGAGAGTGGGTGATGATCCCACACTTGTTGGTAACGGAGTGCCGATGTCAGGCAGGGCGAAATGGCCAGTGCTTTGATACTGAGAGTCGATGTTGGGAGTGGTGTGTAACATGAAGCAGGGCGACGGATCCAAAACATGTTCTTCATCCTCACTGGACCGGGCAGTTGAATCCCCTCGTGGCCATGAACAGGAGCTCCAGACTGAAATGGCAAGAGAGAAATTTGAGTGAGATGTCACTGAGAGTGGACTAGCACTGAAGGGATAGTTCTGATCAGCAGTGAACCGGTTCCATGGAACCGGCTGTTAATGTCCAGGAGAGTGTGGAAATGTGGCGGCACAGATGCGCCGGGTAACTTACTCCGAGCGTTATCGAGCACAGAATCCCAGGCATCAGCAGCCTGTCTTCCTTCTGAACCATGATTCCTTACTGCGTTCTCCCAAGCTTCATCACATTCTTCTACAACTGGGTGCAGCGGAGGTGGCAAGAGAAGTCATAACAACATCGCAGAGAATTATAGACCAGTCAGTCTTACGTCAATGTGGGCTAAGTGTTGGAAATTGTTCTTAGAGGGTATTTCTGACCATGTGGAGAAGGAGGGTCTAATATGCGATAGTTATAAGGGGTAGGTCATGATTCACGAATGTGATTTAATTATTAAGCACACAGAAGAAAATACAACAGTGGATGCTGTATACAGGAATTTTAGTAAAACGCTTGATAAGATTCCCGATTGTAGGCTCATTCGGAAAATAATAAGTTCCGTGATAGAGAAAACGGCTGTGGTGATTCACAGCTGGTTTGGTCTGCCCATTGAAGGCTGTGTGCAGTAATAGATGGAGGGTCTGCTACCTGGAGATCGGTGACGAGTGGGGTTCCGCAGAGTTCTGAGGACTCCAACTCTTTTGAATTTTACAAATTAATTTGATGAGGAAGTGGATCCTTGCGCTGGAACCATTGCAGAACACGTTAATGTTGGTATTGTTGTGGATGGAGTGGAGGGTTCTTGTTGGTTACAACAGGGTACTGATGAATGCGGAGCTTGTCTGAGAATTGGCAAATTCTGTTCAATGTGGAAAGGTGTGGCCGCATTTGAAAGGGTTAATGACTGTCCAAATGCTGCGCGCAGGACTAGGAGCATCTCAGTGTCCACATCCATCGATCCAGCAAAATGGCCGCGCAAGTTCGTAGGGCTGTCAAGAAGGTGTGTGATTTGTTGGTCTCAATCGTCAGGGGATTGAATTCAAGTTATAAGTAGAAAGTACCTGAATGGTATAGATCATTACGATATCACATAATATGTGAGTTCTTCACTAACAGAAAACTAAGTTGATAAATCACCTCGGACAACTGTGTTCCTCTTCCGTTTAATTTATAGAGTTACAGCACATAACGACACCAGGACAGGTAGTTGTCACGCAGTGTACAGACAGGACGGGGTTTAACGTGGGTCAGATCTCCCGGGTCTTATACTTCCCGTGTTATACGGACCGGGAGTTGAATAGGTGGCTGTAATGATCAGGTGAGATCTCAGCTATGCACATTGTGCGGACCAAGGGGACTACAAAGGAACCAAGAAGATCAGAACTTTAGGTAACAGAAGTACAAACAAGTGGCCAGGTGGCATATTGGACTAATTGAAAATGACGCTGGAGAGACTGAGATAGGGAAAAGGGAAAAGACGAGCAGCGAAATATGTTTTGCAGCTGCCTTTGCGCTGGAAGACATCAGCAATATGCCTTAAATTGAAGAGATTCAGCTTGAGTGGTGAGTGCCAAAGTCATCGCTGAAGAGACACTGTTGGGCAGGCTGAATTTAGGCTGATGACTAAATCACATGGGCCACAGAATGGGCATCCAGGCTTCAGAATGAGAAACCTGAGGACATTGTGTTGGCTTTTGTAGTGGTCTTACAAAAATTACTTTCTTCGGTAAATTTTGAAAATCACAAATGTGACACTACTGTTTAACCGTTGAGGGAGGTAAAGGACACCAGGATATAGGCCAGTTCTCCCATCATGCGGCTGGTAAGATGACTGGAAGTTTCCCAAGTGGCTGGCAAATTATTGGATCTCCATGGCAGACTTATTCAGAAAGTCTGTGGGCTGTTTGTATTCAGAACTGGAATGTCCACGGAAGGCTGCGGGTGTTAGCCATGGAGTGTATTGTACCTGGAGTTCAGTGACCAGTGGTGTTCCGCAGGAATCTGTTCATGGATCCCTGCACTTCGTGATCTTTATAAATGACTTAGAGGTGGAATGGTGGGTTATACCGTTTGCAGATCACACGAAGGCTGATTGTGTGGGGGATAAATGATTGTGAAAATTCGGCGTGACATCCAAAGCTTCTATAAACATTATTTGGGGTTCCGTGGAAAATATGTTGAAAGGATGCAAAAAAGAGTGGTACCGAAAAAACAATGCTCCTGAACGGAACATTCTGGAAAAAGTATCAGATCGACCCCAATCCATCTTGGGTAATGCCCTCCTCACCCACCCAGCGACAACATTCATGTCATCTACACCGACCGCGGCCACATATAGTCAGCATCGATCGTCATGGATGCCCAGGCCATGATCTCGCCTCGTTGCTGCCACCAGAGAGAAGATACAGTAGACTTAAAGCTGACTTCAGCAGTTTGAGGAAGTTATTACCCCTCAGCATCAGGCTCTTGAACCAGAGGGGATGACGTCAGTCAATTTGACTCGACCCATTACAAAAATGGTCCCACAATCTCTGGAATCACTATCAATGATCATCTCATTCTCCAGAAAGTAATAGCTTAATCATTGTTATCATTATTTATACTTTTTCCTTCGTTTGCATCTGTACAGTTTGTTATATTTTGTCTGTTGGTTATTTGTCTGTTTTGTTGGGTGCGGTATTTCATTGACTCTGTTTGGTTTCACGGTTATACTGAGTCTGCCCGGAAGCAAATGAAACTCAGGAATATGTCGGGATGTGCATTCACTTTCTTAAAAAGAAAGGAAAAGTACCTTGCAATTTGAACTTTTATCTTTGAACTTTGTTCTTACCGTAGATGTCAAAAGACTTGGACGCGATGCACAATGGAATTCAAACCATTGGGAATTCAACCCAGAAAACTGGCCAATGTTAAGCCAGCCAATTATATAATACGAGACTAAATGTTTCTTCAGATATTGTACATGAAGTGTAAAATTCAAGCGACAGTAGACAGTGAATGACTAGAAATGCTATTGGAGGTGTAGTAATGGGAGAACAAGGAAATGGAGGACGAACTGAATAAGTACGTTGCATTAGAATTCACTGTGGAAGACACCACGGGTACACCGTAAGTTCGGGACTGTCTGCAAACAGAGCAGGTGAAGCCAACATTGCAAGAGAGAAGGTTTTGTGGAAACTGGAAGGTCTAATGTTAGTGTAATGCCCTGGTCACTACTTCTGCTGTTATGCTGTAGGTATTTCTCTTTTCATCACATCACATTGTTAGGGAATTAGGGAGACCGCAACGACTGTAATAATTACAGAGGCATATCCCCGCTCGACGCCATTGACAAGGCGTTTTCCCGAGTAGTTCTGAAGCGACTGCAGGCACTGGCAAAACGCGTCAGCCCTGAGTCGTAGCATGTCGTCAGAGCAGAAAGATCGAACATTGACATGATCTTCTCCCTTAGGAAAGGACAGGAGAAGAGCTGGGAGCAGAGACAGCCTTTGTACGGTCCCTTTATCGATCTGACCAGGGCTTCCGACCTGGTTAGCAGAAAGGGCTTCTTCACACTCCTGCCGAAGATCGGCTGCTCATCGAAGCTGCTGAACCTCTTCACCTCTTTCCACGACGGCATGCAGGGGAGAGTATACTTCGATGGATCATCCTCTGAGCCCTTCCCCATCTAGAGCAGGGGTGAAGCAGGGTTGTGTCCTTGTCGCAATGCTCTTCGGAATCTTCTTCTGCCTCGTACCGCTGTACGTTTTCAGGACATCTGATGATGGAGTGCACCTACACACGAGGGCCGACAGCAAGTTCTTCAACTTTGCACGCCTCAGAGAAAAGACCAAAGTGCGTCAGGTCCTGATCCGGGAGATACTCCTCGCTGATGATGCTGCCCTGACGTCACACACACAGTCTGCTCTCCAGAGGCTCGTCAGTTCTCTGGCACATGCTTGCCAAGAGTTTGGCCTCACTATCAGTCTGAAGAAGACAGAGATCATGGGCCAGGACGTTAGCGATGCCCCCAGCATCAGCATCGGCGACCACACCCTGCAAACGGTATATAAATACACTGCTCTCCTTTAATGACGATTGTTACGGATTCAGCAACAAAAAATATATGAGTGAGGCAGGGGTTTTTATAACAAATAAAACATTTATTAAACACTGAAAAACAAAAGCCCAAAAGTAAACAAACCACTCAAGTAACCGGAAGTCAGCTGCTGTGCGGCAGCTTAAACAGTTCTTAAAGCAATGAAGCTTAAACAGTTCCTAAAGCAATGTTGCAAAAATAATTCTTCAAAGTAGTATTGGAACCGTTCAAAATGCTTACAGTCTATTTAAGGGAGAGACTTTTTACGACGATTTAAATTCTCTTTCACGTCGTGTTGTGGCGATTTCCGGTCGAACTACTTTTCCCACGAAGAATTTACGAAGATGAAAAAATGAAACGGCTTAAAGGCACTGACCTTTCCTTTACAACACTCTTCCCAATCCTTTCTGCTATTCACAGGGATTAACACGGGGACTGTCAACGAATTCCTTCCGAATGAGGATCAAACAAGGTCGAACCTGTTTCACCATCGAAATCGACTTTCCTTGATCTTTTAACTCCCGAACTCCGATCTTCACTCTCCACTGATTTTTAACTAGCAGTATTATAAAGAAACTGCTGGCAATGACCTTTTAAACTTTACGTATTAAATAAAACTCCATCTTTCAACTAAACTGCGACATAACATTAAATCACGCAGTGGCATGAAGTCAACATGACAAATCCAGCCACGAACTGCCCCTCCTCACAGGGAGGGGTCCTCCTTTTATACCCTGTAAAAAAAACCTGTCACATGACCTCTATTGGCGGGAAAATGACGCCACGACCATCACAAGACCCTCAAGTCCAGTATAGCTTCAACACCTGTCACGTGACAAGTACACCACTGTCACGTGTCACGGGTACGTAACACCTCCCTCCAAAAAAAATCGTCTGTCAAGAACAAAAATTTTAACAATTATTTACAAGAGAAACAAATGTTTAAATTTTATAACATACACATTATACAATACAGTATCATCATATAACATCTTACAATTTACAATACAGTAGGAGTGTTACAATTGTAAAAGAACCACTCCATAAAAAAAATTACATTGTACATTCAACATCGAGATAGACAATCAGCAACCACATTATCTTTACCTTTAATATGAGTTATCACAATATTGTACTCTTGTAACATCAAACTACAATTCAATAATCTTCTGTTTTTTGTTTTTCATCTTATTCAGAAAAATTAACGGATTATGATCAATGTAAACAATAAGTGGTTTTTGAGTTGTACTAACATATACCTCAAAATATTCTAAAGCTAAAACAAGAGATAACAATTCCTTCTGTATTGTCGAATAGTTTCTTTGATGCTTATTAAATTTCTTAGAAAAGTAAGCTACGGGATGATCAACCTCATCACCCTCATTCCTTTGCATTAATACTGCTCCTGCAGGCTCATCACTAGCATCTACAGCTAATGAAAAAGGTTTTTCAAAGTCAGGTGCCTTGAGCACAGGTTGTTGACATATCATTGTTTTCAATTTTTCAAATGCTTCTGGACAAGGCACTGTCGACACAAACTTCACATTCTTCTGCAAAAGATTAGTTAATGGGAGGGCAATATTAGCAAAATTCTTACAAAATGTTCGATAATATCCTACCATTCCCAAAAATCTTCTGAGAGTTTTTTTCCCCGTTGTAGAGGGAATCTCTAAAATTGCCCGAACTTTTGCCTGAACAGGAGCTACCTTACCTTGACCCACAACATAACCAAGGTAAGTCACAGTGGCATGTCCAAATTCACTCTTAGCTAAATTAATAGTTAAGTTAGCTTTTGAAAGCCTTTCAAACAATTTCTCCACAGCAATAATGTGTGCTTCCCAAGTATAATTTCCTGTCACTAAATCATCAATATAAGCATCAGTATCTTTCAATCCCTGAATCACAGAGTTAATCATCCTCTGGAAAGTACCTGGGGCATTCTTCATCCCAAATGGAAGAACATTATACTCATATAGCCCAGATGGAGTTACAAATGCAGAAACCTCTCTACCTCTGTCCGTTAATGAAACACACCAATACCCTTTCAATAAACCAATCTTTGTAACGAACTTTGCTTTTTCAACTTTATCTACACAATCACCTACTCTAGGAATTGAATATGCATCTGTTTTCGTTACAGCATTCACCTTCCTATAGTCCGTACAAAACCTAATACTACCATCTGGTTTTGGCACCATAACACAGGGTGAATTCCAATTCGAGTTAGAGGTCTAATAATATTATTCTCTAACATATATTTAATTTCTTTCTCAGCAAGTTCACATTTTTCTATGTTCATCCTATATGGGTATTGGTTAATACGTTTGGCATCTCCAACATCTACATCATGTGAAGCTATAGTAGTCCTTCTCGGAACATCTGGAAAGAAATCTTTATATTTAAAAATTAATTTCTTCATCTGTTGTTTCTGCTCTAGCTGTAAATGTGCTAGTTTCTCATCAATATTTTACAGAATGGTTGAATTTGGTAACCTAACGGAAACAATGTTGGATTTAGAATGAAATTCAGATGAATCATCTATCATGTTCCTAGTTAAAACAAATTCATTATCATCAACCACAACAGTCACAGTATCAGATTGTTTCTCAAAATATGGTTTTATCATATTTATATAGCAAAGTTGTGTTGGCCTTCTACGATCTGGAGTTTTTATCAGGTAATCCACATCATTGATTTTAGACACATTTTCATAAGGACCATGAAATCTAGCTTGTAAAGGATTCGTTTGCACTGGGTAAAGAACCATCACCTTATCTCCAGGCTTAAACATCATCATTCTAGCTTCTTTATCATACCAAGTTTTCATTTTCTCCTGAGCCAACTTTAAATTTTCCTTGGCTAAGCTATAAGCTTTATGCAACCTGTCCTTAAATTTCAAAACATAGTCCAACAAATTAGTGTGTATTTACTTACTAATCCACTGTTCTTTTAATAAAGCTAAAGGTCCTCTAACTAAATGCCCAAATTCAAGTTTAAATGGACTGAAACCTAAAGATTATTGTACCGATTCCCTTACTGCAAATAAAAGTAAGTTTATACCATCATCCCAATCACTTTCATTTCCCACACAATATATCCTAATCATATTCCTGAGGGTAGAATGAAACCTCTACAAGGCACCTTGTGATTCTGGATGGTATGCAGACGAAGCGATTTGTTCAGCTCCCAATTTATAAACTATCTGTTGAAACAATCCAGACATAAAATTACTGCCTTGATCTGTTTGTATTTCCTTAGGTAATCCAAAATAAGTAAAGAATTTTATAAGGGCCTTTGTCACAGTTTTAGCTGTTATATTCCTAAGTGGTACTGCCTCTGGAAACCTAGACGAAGTACACATAATAGTCAACAAGTACTGATAACCAGTTTTTGTCTTTGGTAATGGACCAACACAATCTATAATAACTTTACAAAAAAAGCTCACCAAATGCTGGAATAGGTTGTAATGGAGCCACTGGTGTAACTTGATTTGGTTTACCCACAATTTGACAAGAATGGCACGTTTTACAAAACATCGCCACATCTTTTCTTAGACCAGGCCAGTAAAAATGTTTTAAAATCTTGTCCACAATTTTCCTTACCACTTGATGTCCACCTAAAGGCACACTATGAGCTAAAGTGAAAATCTCATTTCGATAAACTTTAGGGACAACTACCTGATAAACAATATTCCATTCCTCACTTGCAGGAATTGTAGATGATCTCCACTTCCTCATCAACACTCCTTTTTCCAAGTAATATCCTACCTGCACCTTCTCAATTTCACTATCTAGTAGAGCTTGTTCTCTTAATTTTATAATCTCAGGGTCTCTATTCTGCTCAGCTATCATCTCATTCCGAGACAGAGATAGATCTTCAGAGTCAGATTTACTCTAAGAATCTTGTTCAAACAACGAAGGTAAGAAAGTCTCTGACACATCCTCAAAACTCGAATCCTGAGTTGAACAGTCATAAGTAACAACCTCATTCTGCGCATCAAACTTTTTAGCCATAGCTCTAGTCACAACACAGGAAGAATCTGTGTTAGAATTCATCTCTGGTTCCAGTGACTCCATTGTCAAATGCACTTCAGGAAAAACTTGTCCACCTGCCAAGTCATTACCTAACAATAAAGAAATACCCTTCACAGGTAAGCTATGCTGTAATCCTACTTTAACAAATCCTGTAACTAACCCTGACTTTAAATTTACTTTATGCAAATATACAGACATAACATCACTCCCAACACCTCTTATATAATTTACCTCACCAGTATCAGTCTCTTCATTAAACTTCAATACACTGTCTAACATCAGTGATTGAGAAGCTCCAGTATCCCTAAGGATTTTTATTGGCACCACAGTAGATCTTTCTTTCAAGGATACAAACCCTTCAGTTATAAAATGATCATATCCCTTTTTAACTTGGTCGGACCCTAACAAAACCTCATTTCTGTTTATCGAACCCTGTAATTTTACAGGTGCTTCAGTATGTTGCACACAAGCATCTGGAACTGCTTCCTTCTGTTTCTTTTTCAATCGGAAACAGTTAGCTATTACATGGCCAGGTTTCCTACAATAGTTACAAATAAGACCAAACTGTCTTTCCTTCAAAGGTTTTCCTTCCTCCTTACCTTTCTCATTAACTTCTGATTTAATTTCTGATTTACCCTGAGTCTCCGTGTTATTTTTCCTCTTAAAAATTCTGCCCTGAGGAAATTTATTCTTATGGATTATAACATACTCATCAGCTAATCTTGCATAGTCCTGCAATGTATCAGTATCCCTCTCATTTAAGTAGGTCCTTACTTCAACAGGGATGCTTCTTTTAAATTCCTCCATTAAAATCAGCTCTTTCAATGTCCACATCCCTGCACCTACTTTGACTCTGCCTTCCAAATTATCATGTCATTCTTGCAGATTTTCCACATCTTCTCTCTTCCAAGGATAATTTAGTGTAAGTAACTCTTTCCAAATCTTCCATGTAAATGAAAACCAACATTCGTAACATTTGACTCTGCCCTTTAAACCTCTATATCATCCTGGCAGATTCCATCACAACCTTCCATCTTCCACGGACAATCTAACCCCTCTCTCCCTATCAACCATATTACTAACAGCGAAAGCTCTGAGCATTTATGCTGCAAGTTTATCGTTTCGTTTTCACGATAAGAAGACAGCAAAAGTAATAAAATTTAATACTGTGATTGACTTTTCTGAAGCAAAATTGCCGGGCACATGTTACTCCTACCGAAGTTAGTGACAAAGATGAAAACCAGGCAGCTTCATAACAATAAATATCTCATGACTGCCACCTTCCGGAATAGTTGGAGTAACGCATGCTCCATTCGCCCAGAGCGATCGCAGCTGAAAGACACGTTTTATCTTACCCGTTTAATGTCTTATTCCCCAGCATATCAGCGAGAGCCCGGAACGTCGTCTATACATTTTTCCATAGATGCTGACTGGACTGCTGAGTTCCTCCAGCATTTTGTGTGAGGAACCTGTTATTGTACAAGAAGTGGATCATCTGCACGAACTTCCTTCTGAAACCATCACTCAGCGGAACATAAAGATAGATAGATAGATAGATAGATAGATAGATAGATAGATAGATAGATAGATAGATAGATAGATAGATAGATAGATAGATAGATAGATAGATAGATAGATAGATAGATACTTTATTCATCCCCATGGGGAAATTCAACTTTTTTCCAATGCCCCATACACTTGTTGTAGCAAAACTAATTACATACAATACTTAACTCGGTAAAAAATATGATATGCATCTAAATCACTATCTCAAAAAGCATTAATAATAGCTTTTAAAAAGTTCTTAAGTCCTGGCGGTAGAATTGTAAAGCCTAATGGCATTGGGGAGTATTGACCTCTTCATCCTGTCTGAGGAGCATTGCATCAATAGTCACCTGTCGCTGAAACTGCTTCTCTGTCTCTGGATGGTGCTATGTAGAGGATGTTCAGAGTTATCCATAATTGGCCGTAGCCTACTCAGCGCCCTTCGCTCAGCTACCGATGTTAAACTCTCCAGTACTTTGCCCACGACAGAGCCCGCCTTCCTTACCAGCTTATTAAGACGTGAGGCGTCCCTCTTCTTAATGCTTCCTCTCCAACACGCCACCACAAAGAAGAGGGCGCTCTCCACAACTGACCTATAGAACATCTTCAGCATCTCACTACAGACATTGAATGACGCCAACCTTCTTAGGAAGTACAGTCGACTCTGTGCCTTCCTGCACAAGGCATCTGTGTTGGCAGTCCAGTCTAGCTTCTCGTCTAACTGAACTCCCAGATACTTGTAGGTCTTAACCTGCTCCACACATTCTCCATTAATGATCACTGGCTCCATATGAGGCCTAGATCTCCTAAAGTCCACCACCATCTCCTTGGTCTTGGTGATATTGAGACGCAGGTAGTTTGAGTTGCACCATATCACAAAGTCCTGTATCAGTTTCCTATACTCCTCCTCCTGTCCATTCCTGACACACCCCACTATGGCCGTGTCATCAGCGAACTTCTGCACATGGCAGGACTCCGAGTTATATTGGAAGTCTGATGTGTACAGGGTGAACAGGACCGGAGAGAGTACGGTTCCCTGCGGCGCCCCTGTGCTGCTGACCACCGTGTCAGACCTACAGTCTCCCAACCGCACATACTGAGGTCTATCTGTCAAGTAGTCCACTATCCAATCCACCATGTGAGAGTCTACTCCCATCTCCGTTAGTTTGTGCCTTAAGATCTTGGGTTATTTATAGATAAACATCTATAAATCGACATTGTATTCATGAAATATGGTGGAGATGCTTTCTCGTCATATAGTCAGCATGAAGCATTGAGAATGCTTTCATACCCTAACAACGTTGCTGGAAATATGAATTTAATTTAAAAAAATCAACAATAAATAAATCCAAATTTGAGGAAGGACATTTTTGCTATTGAGTGAGTTCACAAGGTTAATTCCCGGAATGGCGGGACTGTCATATTTTGAAAGATTGGAGCGACTGGGCTTGTATGCACTGGAATTTAGAAGGATGCGAGGGGATCTGATTGAAACATATAAGATTATTAAGAGATTGAACACACTGGAGGCAGGAAGCATGTTCCCGCTGATGGGTGAGTCTATGTATTTATTTATTTATTAAATTTCAGAAATTACAAGGAATAAATGTGACAATAAAATAGTAAGAAAAATAATGTAAACCCTTCCCCCCTTAACCCTTATCTAAAGAAAAGAAAAAAAAAGAAAAAGATTGCCTGGATATCCGAGGACCCCCACATGCTCCATGGAGTTCAAAATAATTTTGATATTTATTTTTACTTTCCCCAATTACTATGATTTTATCTTCAAAGGACCTGTGTATTTAATCCTATCTTTTGTAAGTTTGGGAGCCAAATTTTCAAAAAGATATCATATTCATTTCTTAGATTATACGTATTTTTTTCAAATGGAATACATCTATGTATTTCATTATTCCAATGATCCATAGTTAAATATAAATCAGATTTCCAACCAACTGTGATAACTTTTTTGGCTACTGCCAATGCAATTTTTATAATTTAAAAAACAAATGTTTTGATACTTGTTCAATTTAAGTTTCGGTATTGTCCCTTCAATGTCTCCTAATAAAAATAATAATGGACTATGTGGGAGTTGTACTCCAATAATTTGTTCCAATAAACGTCTTAAATTTATCCAAAATGGTTGAATTTTAAAACAGGACCAGGTAGAATGTAAAAAAGTACCAATCTCTTGACTACATCGAAAAAATTGGTCAGACATAATGAAATTAAATCTATTTATTATCTGTGGTGTTATATATAATTGATGTAAAAAATTATATTGTATTAATCTAAGTCGAACATTTATTGTATTTCTCATACTATCAGAACATAATCTTGACCAATTTTTTCCATCAATATTAACATTCAGATCAGATTCCCATTTTTGTCTTGATTTATGAATTCCTAACTTAATTGTTTGCTTTTGAATCAAAATATGCATTCAAGATATATATTTTTAATTTTTCCTGTCAGAATTAATATTTCTACTTCACTAGGTTTTGGCATCAACATTGTTTGTCCCAGCTTTTCTCGTAAATAGGCTTTTAAATGAAAATAACAGAAAAGGGTAATATTTGATATTTTATATTTATTTTTTAATTGATCAAACGACATCAATATACCTCTTTCAAAACAATCACCTATATATTTAATCCCCTTTTGGAACCAATTATGTAAAAGTTTATTATCTATTGTAAAAGGAATATGCCTATTTTGAATTAAAGTTCTTTTTGCTAATAAAGATTTCTTTATCTCATCGTCCATATTTACCTTATTCCATAAATCAATCAGGTGTCTCAATATAGGAGATTCTTTTTTTTCCCGTGTCCATTTGGATTCCCATTTATATATAAAATCCTCTGGTATATTTTCTCCTATCTTATCTAATTCTATTCTAATCCATGCCGATTTTTCTTCATCAAAAAAGACACAATAAATCTAAGTTGATTTGCTTTATAATAATTCTTAAAATTTGGAAGTTGTAATCCCCCTAAATGAAATTTACATGTCAATTTTTACAATGATATTCTTGACATCTTACCTTTCCAAATAAATTTCCTTACATATTTATTCAGTTCTTGAAAAAAACTTCCGAGGTAATTGTATTGGTAAATTTTGAAATAAATATTGCAATCTAGGAAATATATTCATTTTTACAGCATTAACTCTACCTATTAATGTTATTGGCAACATCATCCATTTATCAAGATCCTCTTTTATTTTTTTTAATAATGGCAAATAGTTTTGTTTATATAAATCTTTAACATCATTATCAACTCTAATACCTAAACAGTTTATCCCATTCATTGACCATCGAAATTGAGTTGCTAATCGACATTGATTATAATTTCCTTTGGTGAGGGGCAAAATTTCACTTTTATCCCAATTTACTTTATAACCTGATACTTTCCCATATTCTTCCAATCTAAAGGATAATCTTTGCAAGGATTGCAATGGGTTTGTTAAATAAATCAAAACATCATCAGCAAATAAATTAATCTTATATTCTTTTTGATTAACTCTAAAGCCCCCAATATATGAATCTGTTCTAATTAGTTCTGCTGATGGTTCTATTGCCAATACAAATAAAGCAAGTGATAATGGGCAGCCTTGTCTAGTTGACCTCGTTAAGCAAAATGGTGTTGAAATCTGACCATTTGTAACTACTTTAGCTTGAGGATTAGTGTTTAAAGTTTTAATCCATTGTATAAAAGATTTTCCTAACTCATATTTTTCCAATACCTTAAATAAAAAATCCCATTCCAACCTATCAAATGCTTTTTCTGCATCTAAATCAACTGCCAAACTCATTTCCTATCTTTTTTTTGCCAAATGAATTATACTAAGTAACCGAGTTATATTATCCATTGATTGTCTATTTTTAATAAAACCTGTTTGATCCATATGCATTAATTTTGGTAAATATTTAGATATTCTATTAGATAAAATTTTTGCTAATATTTTATAATCTGTATTCAACAAAGAAATAGGCCTATATGATGTTGGTTTTAAAAGGTCTGCATTTTTTTTGGCAATACTGTTATGATCGCTGTTAAAAAAGATTGTGGAAGTTTATGCATTCTTTCCACTTGGTATATTAATTCCATAAAAGGATGAATTAATAAATCTTTAAATTTTTTATAAAACTCAGGAGGAAAACCATTTTCTCCTGGGGATTTATTACTCTGAAGTGCTCCTAAAGCTTCTTCAACCTCTTTTAATGTAAAAGGCATATCTAATCCATTCTGTTCTTCCAAATTTAATTTTGGAAGAGTTATTTGTGATAAAAATGTATCTATCTCAGCAATCTTATTTTGTGATTGTGATTGATATAGTTCAGTATAATTTTTTTTAAAGTTTCATTAATTTCTAAAGGATTATAAGTAACCTTATTTACACTTGTTCTAATTGCAGTTATTGCTTTAGAAACCTGTTCTGTTTTCAACTGCCAAGCAAGAATTTTATGCGATCTTTCACCTAATTCATAATATTTCTGTTTAGTTCTCATAATTACTTTCTCTGTACGATATGTCTGAAGTGTATTATATTGTAGTTTTTTATTAACAAGTTGTCTTCGTTTTTCTTCTGTCATATATCTTTGAGATTATTTTCCTAACTTTATAATATCATTTTCCAATTGATCTATTTCTGCTGCGTATTCATTTTTAATTTTAGATGTATAACATAATCTGACCCCTTAAATATGCTTTCATCGCTTCCCATAATACAATTTTATCCGCAACTGAATGTAGATTTGTATCCAAAAAAAAAAGAATTTGTTTTTTCATAAAATCACAAAAATCTTGACGTTTTAATAGGGTTGAATTAAATCTCCATCTGTAAATTGATTCCGCCTTATCCATCATTATCATTGTCATTATCAAGGGGGAATAATCTGACAATATTCTTGCTTTATATTCCAGACTTTTCACTCTATCTTGAATATTTTTTGATAATAAAAAAAATCAATCTTTGAGTAAGTTTTATGTCTGTTTGAATAAAATGAATAATCTCTTTCTCTTCGATTAATTTTTCTCCATATATCAATCAAATTTAAATCTTACATTAATGATAAAGTTAGTTTTGTTACTTTTGATTTTATAGCACCTTTAGTTGATCAATCCAGAACTGGACCCAAACAAAAATTTAAATCTCCACCTATTAATATTTTATCATGTGCATCAGCCAAGTTCAAAAAAGCTTCTTGTATGAATTTTGCATCATTTTCATTTGGTGCATAAATGTTCATAAAAGTCCATAATTCTGAAAAATAATTACAATGTATAATCACATATCTCCCCCCAGAATCAATTAATACATTTTGTATTTTAATTGGTAAAACTTTATTAACCAAAATTGCAACTCCTCTCGATTTTGAATAAAATGAAGCTGCAATAACGTTTCCAACCCAATCTCTCTTTAATTTCTTGTGTTCTGTTTCTATTAGATGTGTTTCTTGTAAAAAAAAAGCTATATCTGCTTTCATTTTCTTAATATATGTTAAAACTCTTTTTCTTTTCACAGGTCCATTAATTCCATTAACATTAAAACTTAAAAAAATAAGTAAATTAATCATTCATAGTACCTTGGGAATTCTTTAAAGTTCTCCATGTTGCTATGAGTTTCTCCCCAATCATCCAGGCAAAGAAAAAGAAAAATAGAAGAAAGATAACTAATATATAAGAAAAAAAACAAAATACCCCCCCCCCACTAATGTTGCGAATAAAAAGAACACAACATTACCCCCCCCCCCCCATTTTTCGGGTCATGGCAATCGCCATGATTGTACACGCGAAACTCGCAGCTATCGATCAGGAGCTCCTCCAGCTCCCCCGCAAAAAAAAAAAGAAATAAAGAAGATAATATATTGATAAAGAAAAAACTAATAATTAATATTTCTACTCCCAATTAATACTCCTCGATCTTTTTTTCTTATAATTGTCCATCAAATCCAACCTTTTTTCAGTTTTCATGATTAGTCCAATTCATTTCTGTAATTCTTCAGTCTTCTCCATGGACATCAGGTAGTTCTTGTACAAATTTCTCCGCTTTCCGGTAGTCAACGAAAAATCTTCTTTCTCCATCATCCAGGAAAATTATCAATTTTGCTGGATAGCTCAATAAAAATTTATAGCCCTTTTCCAATAAAGATTTTTTCACTTGGTTAAATTCCTTCCGCCTCTTCAACAGATCATAGCATATGTCTGGATAAAAAAAACTCGTTTCCCTTCTATTATCAATGGCCCTTTTCTCTTTTTTGCACCTTGAGTAGCTGCCTTCAAGATGATTTATTTATCTTGGTACCTTAAACATCTTATCAAAATTGATCTCGAGTTTTGATCTTGTTGCGATCTTGGTCTTAAAGCTCTGTGCACTCTTTCAATTTCAATTACTTGGCTTTCTTCTTTAATTTCCAAAATTTCCGGAATCCATTCTTGAAAGAATTTTATTGGATGTTCTCCCTCTATACCTGCCATAAGACCAACAATTTTAATATTATTTCGTCTACTAAAGTTGTCAAGTGCATCCATTTTTCCCAACATCCGATTTCGTTCTGTTGTCCAGGCAAGATTATCGTATTCTACCTTATCTATTCTTTTCGTGTTTTCTTCTATTTTTACTTCCATCTCTTTGACTTTATTTTCCATCTTCTTTTGTTTTTCCACCACATTATCAAATGTATTCTGCATCCTTCTTATATCTGTTCTTACAATTTTAAATTCATTCGTCATATCTATTTTTACAACTTTTAATTCATTCGTTATATCTGTTTTTATAACTTTTAATTCATTCGTTATATACATCAGGATATATTTTATGACTCCTTTAATCTCTTCTTTCTTCTCCTCTTCTTCTTCTCCTGAATTTCCCAAAGAGTCTGTTTCTGCTTCCGATCCACTTCCAATTTCACTTCCAGCCATAGTTGGGGTTTGTAGTTTTGCTGATATCTATTCAAGCATACTTTCGCGCATGCGTGGTTCTTGCCGTTTCTTCTGAGAGACCGCCGACATTGCTGCAACTTCTTTTCCCGGATCATCAAAAATGCCATACCCTTCGTCGTTAGGAGATCCAATTTGAGTCCGAGGCTTCGCCGAGGAGGCTAGGCCTTTTTCCCTGCCGATTTGCGCCTTCTTCGAAGTAGTAGCTTTCTATTGTTTCAGTTTAGGAGCCATATCAAAAGATAATCCTGAGTTACTTATAGATAGTTTCTAATAGATATTTAATAACTCATCCTCATTTAAACCCTATTTCATTACTTTTTGAGAGGGAGCTGGAATCCCAAGGTCTCGACCCTACGTCATCATGTGAACCCCCCCCCCCCCCCGATGATGGGTGAGTCCAGAACTAGAGGTCACAGTTTAAGAATAAGGGGTAGGCCATTTAGAACAGAGATGCGGAAAAACTTCTTCACCCAGAGAGTGGTGGATATGTGGAATGCTCTGCCGCAGAAGGCAGTGGAGGCCAAATCTCTGGATGTATTCAAGAGAGAGTTAGATAG
Organism: Hemitrygon akajei; assembly: GCF_048418815.1. Classification (NCBI taxonomy): domain Eukaryota; kingdom Metazoa; phylum Chordata; class Chondrichthyes; order Myliobatiformes; family Dasyatidae; genus Hemitrygon; species Hemitrygon akajei. The sequence goes on along the minus strand of NW_027331945.1, from coordinate 2,017,983 downwards.
AGCTCTTATAGATAGCAGGGTCAAGGGATATGGGGAGAGGGCAGGAACAGGGTACTGATTGCGTATGATCAGCCATGAGCACAGTGGATGGCGGTGCTGGATAGCAGGGCCGAATGGCCTACTCCTGTACCTACTGTCTATTGTCCATTGTCTATTGTCTATAATAGAATAAAAGCCCTCCTCCCACTTTGTCCGGGAAGTTAGTTTCAGAGCGACATGTGGTTGTATATTTCATTTCGTTCACTTGAGAAGTTCAAGTTTGTAAAAGCTGGTTCTCAGCTTTGTTCCAGAGAAAAGCAACATGACTACATTCAATGCCGACTGATATGTAAAAGATTTATTCATTTCATTTACAGTTGATATTTGTGATTGTTGCGACTTTGTCAGCGAGCCTGCACCACGTGATAGGAGAATATATGAAGTGGTTAAACAATGGCATCTGGAGAGCGAGGAACCAGAAACGTAACCGCAGGAGAGCGAACAACTCCGGAAAATCTGAATCTCTATTGCTGTTAATTATTCTTCTACATTCTTCCGATTTTCTCTTCTGTCAGTTTTAATCTCGAGAAACACTCTAATGAAATGAGTTTACATTAACTGGAATCGCACTGACTCTACCTAATTCCAAACACTACACCTACGGATAAACTCAGAGAGCGGGACTACATAACCACTGAACGTTCTGTTGCTCAAATTGCTTAATATTTAATGCGCTTTCTTCGCTAAAAATCATTTAACCCCATGGGTCCATCACACAACATCGTAACTGATTGTGTCCGGCTCATTTTGCCGGCTGATCACGCAAATTGAATTAGAACCAGGGTGTAGACCAAGGAAATGCAGTAGATGTCGTGTACTTGGATTTTCAGACTATCTTTGACAAGGTGCTGTACATGAGGTTGTTTAGCAAGATAAGAGCCCATGGAATTACAGGAAGTTACTAGCATGGGGGAGCATTGGCTGATCGGCAGCTGGAGACCCAACATCTTCCAGTAGTTTTAGCCTTTCAGAGTTATTTTCCTCAGCAAAACGAAAAGGAGACACGGCTTTGTCAGTCACAGAGAGATTTCTCATGTTAGGAAATTAACCTGCCTGATCTTTATATCACTAACCAAACTCTGATGGTAGCTGAAAGTAGAAGTGATTTCCGGATCTTTCTGCAAAACAAGTTATAAACGTACTAATGGGAGTAACTAAGCTGAACTTACAGCAAACACGCCCTTTCTGCAAGGCTAACGGGAAGGAAAGTGGCACAAGATGTGTAGGAATTTCGAGACGATTCTGATGTTGAAGCAATTGGAAACTTGTTAAAAACTTAACGTTTTAAAAGTGATATACCAATTCTGAATTGTGCAATATGTTCCCAGAAATTCCGAATTAAACAAAGGTGTAATTTCAACGGCGGGAGCTCGATTGATATATAAAGTTATTCCACTGATTAGGACGTGTGTCCGTACAGTGTTTTTGAATGCTGCAAACTGGGCAGAGTTCACAATCAGCGCGTCAGTTTTATTTTGAGTTACCTCTGGGCAGTTAGAGTCGAGAATAGTCTATTGAATGCTATTTATCAGATACTGTTTATGCTGATTTTAATACAACTGCTGTCACCGTGTTAGTGAAGCAGGAAAAGACGTCTGGCTGTCCAGGCGTAACGCGCTCTTTAGATATTGGAGAATAATTAACAATACATTAGGTCCAGTACGAACACCAGACAGAAAGTCGCCAGATTTTTTTCCCGGATTTACAGTTTAAAATCTCAGAACAGGTGTTGAAGACTTGAGAAATTCAACTGATGTGTCCTAAATCAGAATAAATTCTTTAAGACCATAAGATACTTGGAACGAATTAAGCCATTTAGTCAGTCGAATACGGTCCGCCGATCTATTGTAGTTGATTTATGATTAATATTCTGCCTTCCCGCCCCGAACCTTTGACCATGATTAACGAAGAAGCTGCAAAGCTCCGCCTTTAATGCATCCAATGACTTGACCCGCACCGCTGACTCTGCCAATCGGTTCACAAATTTACCGTCCCCTGGCTAAAGAAAGCATTTCTCATCTGTGTTCTAAATGTTCGTCTCTCAATTCAGAGGCTATGCTTTCTCGTCTCCCCCACAATTGGAAAATGCCTCCCTAACTCTTTTCTCCCGAGGCATTGCAGTATTTGATCGGTTTGAATGAGGTCCCCCGTCATTCTTCTGAACCCCCGCGAATACAGACTCTGAGCCAGTGTTCACAATCCAGTTGCTTGTGGCACGTGACACTGCAAAGGGCACTAGACACTAGAGCACAACATCCCTAGGAATCAAAATGAAACCGGGAATATATAAACATGGTTATAGCTTGGATGATCGGGACAATAATGGCTCGAACGCCGCTTCGAGTCGGAGCTAAGGAGAGACATGGCGCCCGTGGCGACTCCCTTGCTTGCACCTTCGGGAATAGCTCTATGTCCATCTTTAATATCTTTATTTTACCCTTTCCTGGTTATTCTGAAGGCCGTGAACTGGAGTTACACGCAGGCTTCGTTCCTTTGCGGGAGTGGGACCCGTTCTTGGCATGCCAGATATTCGGCCCGAGAGTCCGGCTCGTGTTTGGCAGCCTAAGATCTCGGGGTTCTGGAGACGGGCGGATCGTTGGTCGGTGTCACCGCAGGAGACTCGTATGTCGTCGGAGAGGCCGGGAAATCAGCTGCTTTGGTGTCGAAGACACGAGGTGATTGTGGTCTTCGGACAAAGATCCAGGAAAAGGCGACGGAACATAACTTTTCACATCGTAAACCAGCGGGTCGCTGTTATGTGTCCCACTCACTCCGAAAATGGGGGACACCTCGCTCTCCCTTTTTAAGGAGAATGAGTATGTTAGGTTTGTCGAGTGTGGTATGAAATGCGAATCCTCTGGGGTAACTCTGGCTTGTGTGTTTACTAACGCTTAGCACACGCTTGGGCTTGGTAACTACCGATGTGTTTTATTTTTGCTGATGGGCGGGAGGGGGTATTTTTGCTCGCTGCCGCTTACGCACGGGAGGGGGGAGTTAGGTGGGACTATGGGATTCTCGTGTTTCACTGTCGTTCTTTCCTTGGTCACTTCTCTGCTCTCGTGGATGTTTGCGAAGAAAAGGCGTTTCAGGATGTCTCTTGTATACATTTTTCTGACATTAAGTTGGACCTTTGAACCTTTGGATACTACAGTGGTTTAAAGCTCTGCACTTTATTACAGAACACACAATATATTATGTTTTGTTTTGCTTTATTTTGCTGAGATCTGTAATCGAGGTAATTCCCCGAGTGAAACAAGAACAGTCCAAAGACATAGTCTTTGAGGTGTAGGAATGGACAAGATCAACAATAACAATCATGAAAGCGAGAACTGCGCCCGACAGCGTTTCGCCACAACATTCACTGATTTTTCCAATCGTCATTTCTTTGTCCTTAATAATTTCCAATTTCTCATCAAGCTATTCATATCTCATCGCATTTGGGATTTTACTTGTATGACATCATGTTTATTTTGACCCCAGCTGTTGGAAGACACGTCAGCCTTGTGTAGTATTGAATATTCAGCGTGCTGGAGCGAGTATAAATGAATGACCGCGGAGATTCATCAGCTCAGAGCTTCATCGGCGAGATCGCGCGCGGCTGGAAGACAGGCTGAATCTCACACAGCATGCGTGAAACATTTTACCGTGTGAGAAAGATATATTACATGCTCATTGCCGTCATTGGTGTTCCTGGTAAGGATATAGGGGAACTAACATTTCCTTTTCTGTGCGCGCGGTCTTTGGACTCCTTCAGTTACCGACAGCGTTGTGATGCCGGTCTCTCAGTGAGTGCGTGGAAACATTGTAACAAAACTCCGTGTTCGGTCAGAAGATCCGTTGCAGGTTAATTCGTGCCCTCGGCTGAACATAAACCACCAGTTGGTTCAGATGTAGAGTGAAAGATCAGAGAAATGATTCACGGCAGACATTTTTGACTATCAATGCGAAGCCCCAGTCAAAATAACTCCGATCACCCAGCGCATTCGCCTCTTTCAGTGGCTGCTTGATGTTATTCCATATCAAAGGGACAACATGTTATAAATCCAAATTTAAATGTATTGCGATGAGTTTCAAGAAATTGCTTCATGTTTGAAGGCGCTGCTGGAAGCGAAATCCCGGTGAGATTCACGGGAGAGCGGTAGGCATCAGTTGTGAGTCACACGCCGAACCATCGGGTGTTTGAAAATTTGAAATAAGGGTCTGTGTGCGTTTTATTGTGCCAGAGTTTGTTTCTACGCCTTGTCATCCATGAAGTGAAGAAAGAGTTGACAGGCAACACAACCCAACGGTGTCCGTTGGAGGTTAGATGGAGTAAGGTTCATGCGATAATCCGCTCTGGAAAAATAAGTATCGTAGCATTTAGAATAATGCTGCAGTAATTTCCAGCTAAATGAGGCTAATGTTTTGAAGTACCTTTAAGATCCTCCTCTTAGAAACTGGATGGTGTAAGCACCGACCTGCACAATAACTGAAACATCAGTAGGTCAGCCAAAATTTTCAAAGGCGATCATTGAAACTTTCTGACCGAATTGTTTGACATAGTGTGAGGGACCCGCGGCCAAACATCTTTGCAGAATTTAAAAGAAGTGAGCCAAACGAGGGTCCTGCACACGGACGGCAAACTGGAGTTAAGGAAGAGACAGAGACGTGCGAACGAGGAAAATAAATTTGCTTTGAACTTTGTATTTGTACTGAAGCAGAGGGAGCGGGATTTCGTTTCGTGGGGAGATTCTGGAAGAAGCATGACAGGAACGCGGCATAAACCATCGATAAGAAGGTTGCCGAAGTATCCAGGCTTCACATATCAGTCGCAAACCTCATGGTGGGAGATCTGTATAGATTTCTCCGAAGAGCCTTCTGCAAATCAGCTGGCAATGCCTCCTCCCCAAACCATGCCCGTCTTCCAGTACTGGCTAACGAACCATTTTACACAGCATGCAAGTTTGTACCGTTTAAACCTCCAGAAATAAGTTGTCCGCAAAGTTTGATTGTTATCTATTTCCAGGTTTTTTTTGCACCGAAACCCTCGATCGGCGAGAAAGTAATCCTCTCATTCCTTTTGCTGTTCCCCAGTGAATTTTGTGGCGATTGTGATCCTGTCCCGAGGAAAGTGCGGCCTCTCCACCTGCACCACTCGCTACCTGGTGGCCATGGCAGCGGCGGATCTACTAACCATCATCTTTGAGATCATATTGTGGCGGGTCAGTTATTATTTCTTCCCCGGGACTTTCCTGGACATCACCCCCGTATGCAGTGTGATCTCTATCCTGAGAGTGGCAGCCACAGAAAGTTCTGTCTGGTTCACTGTCAGCTTTACCTTTGATCGGTTTGTCGCCATCTGTTGCCAAATTCTGAAAACGAAGTATTGCACCGGGAAGACTGCGGTTGTGGTTCTGACAGCAACCAGCATTCTGTTCTGTTTTAAAAATGTGCCCAACTTCTTTATGTACCAACCTGTGAAAGTGATTGACAATATACCCTGGGACTGCATTCCAAAGCCTGGTTACGATGCACATCGCGGATGGGTAGTATATAGATGGCTTTCTACCATTCTGACGCCATTACTCCCGTTTGTGTTAATACTACTTTTCAACGCTCTGACAGTCAGACATATTTTAGTGACCAGTAGCGTCCGTAAGGGGCTGAGGGGTCAGAGCAACGCCGAAAACCGTAGTGACCCGGAGATGGAGAGCAGGAGGAGGTCTGTGATCTTACTTCTCACCATCTCCGGAAGCTTCATCATCCTGTGGTCGGTGAATGTTGCCGAATTCCTTTATAACATAATTGTTGGATTGGATCAGAGCAATTACAATGATTCTGAATACATATTTCAACACGTCTGATACATGCTGATGATATTAAGTTGCTGCACAAACACTTTTATTTATGGGGTAACTCAGTCCAGGTTCAGAGAGCAGTTCATCAGCGCAGCGAAATATCCGCTCACGTCAATTATTCAACTAATTAATAAACAACATTTCTAAGCTTTTCTCAGAGGCGCTTGTAGTGTTTTCGATCTTGGCACAACAAAACTGTTGGTCAAAGGAGAAGGTCTCAGCGTGGTGAATAAAATTAGTTTAGAGCCCTAGAAAGACACAGCTCGGAAACAGACCCTTCGGCACCGTATCCCGAGACATCCACCTCCTACCCGAGCTTTTGTATTTTTCCCCACATTATTTCCGCTCTCGTTACCGCCATACGCCTTTGCACAATGAATCCCACATTCTAGTATGTCTATTCATTGGTGAAGCAGCCGATTAAGCCGTTGGTTGCAGAGAGGAAACGGAGAACCTGGAGGAAATACGCAAGCAGAACGGGTAGAATTCACGCTAAGCGCCCCGGATATTAGATCGGACTGGTCCACGCTCGTAGGCAGCACACGCAAAGAGGTTTAGCTGACTGCATCCAGTGTTGGGACCTCATTTAACACGGCATGAGCGGACGGCATCTGGGTTTACAGTGATTTTAACTTCAACTGTGAGTGTAAGCAGTGTCCAGTGAGTTAGTATCAACTGTGGGCTGAGTTCACCCGGACAGGGAATGTCTCCGCGACGTCCAATTATTGTCAGCAGAGGCTGAGGCTACGCACCTCATACGCTGTATTCTGTCATTTATTTGCCTACTCTGTCAAGCTGACCCCTGCCGGCGGCACTACTTGTCTCTGCAGGTAGATCCAGCCCGTCTGAAACTCATACATTGGCTGACCCACAGTCATCTCCAGTAGTTCTCTGGCTTATCACTGCTTCACTTATACAACGACAAATTTGCTATCTCCAGCCTTTCGATACTTTAAAGGAGGGCAGAAGGATCATTGCCCAGTTCACAACAATCTCTGCCCTTGTTTCCTATAATATCCTGGGATAAAGATGGCCAGGATCAAACATTTCATCCATTCTAATGTTGTTCTGCCTCACATAGCACAGTCCCCTGCAGTGAACTCACAAGCTATTTCCGTCTGACGTGTGAATGCATGTGATGTATTCATTAAACTTTCCAAATGTTTCTGTGGCATCTGCCCAACACGCACTACGTACTCACCAACGCTGCGTCGAGAGGAAAGTGAGGTTGTAAATGATCCTTTGCTCCATTTCCCTTTGCCTTTCCAGTCCTTATAAACGTGGTCGGCCCAAAACATCGACTGTGATTTTTCCCCATCCATAGACGCTGTCTGTCCTCCAGCACATTGATTGTATCGAACTAGATTTCTAGCATCTGCGGTATCTCTTGTATATTTGTAAATCTATCCGGTTCAAAGGACGTTAGGAATGAGGAGGGTGAGACGCTGCGGGAGGGGTGTAGGACAGATAGCAGGAAAAGAGTGGCGGGGAGATGGGTGGGGAGGGGTGGAGGTTGGCGCGGGTGCCGGCACACCCTGCCCTCAGACACCAGGCAAGGACAAAATGAATTCGTTTACTGGACATTATGTAATATCTCCCTGGTGCTTCACGCTCCCTTTCCTCTGTCTTCCCCTTGTCCCAACCATGAATCTCATCTTCCTGCTCACTTCCCACTCTCAGTCCCTAACAGAGAGTCACATCAGAATCAGCATTGCCATCACTCACATACGTCATGAATCTTTTTCAGCATCATTACAGTGCAATGCATAAAATTGATATAGTACTGTGCAAAAGTCTTAGGCACCTGATACATATACTATATAAATATGACCAGATCATTCTACAGTGCTGTAAAGTGTATCTTTCCCGTTTCTCCTTTATATTTACTACAAGGCACATTCATGGCACTGCTAAGGTACTATTATGATCCTTGGATTCCACAAGGAACCGGACTGAACCCAGCTGCCTGCATCTTAATATACCTCCTTATTTTTTCTGACACTGCCGTGAATGGCCATTACCAAAAGCGCGGTTCTAATTTTGTCCCACTACTCGAACGTGAACATTGTGCTACCGATGTCTTCTTTAGAGCTTCACACCCGGCGGCGTCTTTGACAATAGCACTTGCGAGTTTCCTCCTTAATGCACCGAAATTAGGGTTCGCACATTTAAGCTCTTTGACTTGAATGTCTGTTCTATTTTTCTTCAGTCTAACAACTTGGAAACGAGTAGAGTGCTGGCCATTGACCCCAAACGTCTTCCCCACTGGCACGTTAGCCAACTGAACAGAGATCAAGTGGATAATCAGTACGTTCAGTAACGCCGGTTGCTGTCAGAACCACAACCGCAGTCTTCCCGGTGCAATACTTTGCTTTCGGAATTTGGCAACAGATGGCGACAAACCGATCAAAGGTAAAGCTGACAGTGAACCAGACAGAACTTTCTGTGGCTGCCACTCTCAGGATAGAGATCACACTGCATACGAGGGTGATGTCCAGGAACATCTAACATCGTAAAGCGTTCTTGAAGGCTCATAGCACATTTTGTCCAATCTAAATCGTTAGCACTGCGACAGCCCAGGCGACATCGAGAAGGATAAATTCACCAAATGTTATAGTCTGACTTCCCTACATATCCCCATCTCTACTTCCTGCAAACAATTGTGTGTCCCTGAACATGTTATCATTGTATTTTATTCTGACGGAAACACACAAAGAAAGGTCACGGGGAGAAGGCAGGGAATGGAGATGAGGGGACTGATAAGTTCGCCGAGGAGCACACAAAAAACTCTGGAGGAACTCATTAGCACAAGCAGCATCTATGGAAAGCGGTACAGTCGACATTTCGGGCCGGAAATCTTCATAACGACTGGAGAAAAAGAAGAGGATAAGACGCTTTTCCTAAAATTTGAGGTGCAGCAGACCAAGGTTCCTTCAGGTTGTTGTCGCCTGGCTGGTGGTGGGATAAGCTCCCACTACCTAATATATGCTCCCAATGGCGTGCGCCTCAAATAGCCTCTGACAACTGAGAACAGCTCCTGGCCTTTACATGTGGCTTAGTTGCTAAACCCTGCTGAACCGTTTCTACTGACAGATGAGAAATGGCGAAGGCGAATTACCGGCACATTAAAACCAATCGTTTCGAGCCGATGAGGCTCGTCAAATGTGATTGGCAGCTCATCTATGAGCAGGAAAATTCTGATCTCAAGACTCTACTGCCTTGCAGTTGGACCCACTCGTAGGGGAAACTTCTGGAATAAGCCCAGAGGGAAAGATCCGGAGCTGGATTCCCTAAGCATATCCTACGTTCAGTTCAACGGGGTCTGGGAATTCCTGCGACATAGCTGGTGGCAACCGGTATCGGTCTCTACCGTCCCTCTCGCTTTGTCATATGTGTGGAGAGCGGTACCTTGGTACATGAGCAACAACTTGCTCTCCATATCGTAGTGCACTGGCTTGCGTATCTAGACAGTTAGGACGCAACATCCGTTGTCGAACCTGACAGACGGAGGCATCATCAACAGACCAATTCGGCCGATATTCTGCTCGTTCGTTACTTCATTCTTTTGCATGATAATGGAACGGAAAAGAACGAAAAATCCAGCAGTCTGCACGAATTTACGGTAACCTTGCATTGTCATTAGCCTTAGATAAACCTGCTATGGAGAAATGTTTAGCAGTGGAGAACTTGCATCTTCTGTTCATAATTGTGCAAATTTGTTTGTAAATTCACGGTGCCTGCTTTGCTTTGTGTAAAGAAAGTCATCTCACATCCAGATCTCTGAAAGATTTCCATCCAAGTACGCATGTTGAATCTCTCCAGCATACACTCCAGTACAATCCCATGTTTATTGTTATGGTTATTGTTTTGCTTATTGTTTTCCTCAAATCAGGCTGATGAAGGATGACGTACGGTCATAGCCAAACACACTCACTAAGTGTATACACACACACACACACACACACACACACACACACACACACACACACACACACACACACACACACACACACACACACACACACACACACACACACACACACACACACACTAATTCAATTGCTTCTGTTTGTTCATCCTGTAGTATTACGTCCTATCTATAATAATAGATATTTGTTATGTAATTTGTTGGACTCTGACTCGAAAACTCCATCAGCCGTGTATTTGTAGTAAGGTATGCGATATTTTATGAGTATGTACTTAAAGCTAGATTTTGTTGAATAATGTTCTCCACTTCGGGATTCTACTCCATCTTTTAAAGTGCTGGTTTGTTTCTGGTTTCCCTTGGCATTCCACCTGGTCCTGTATTGCGAAAACAAACGACCCTGCTTCTTGGAAGAGATCTCCAACTGTGAGCCAGGAGTTCAACGCTTCCTCGACATCTTGTCTGCTCAGAACGTGGGGATGTTTTCCAAGTAGGGTCATGTTCTTCTATTGGATAACTTTTAATTCTGTAGTGATGTTTTGTTTTCATTTTTCCTGGTTTGTGCCTTCATTTAAATTTAATGACGTTTACTTCTTATCAGAATTGCATTACTGAGTCAACTTTTCCTACATGACACAATATCATTGGAAGTTTTATCGGACTGTGCGCTTTATAACGTCTGTTATTCTTCTTGCTCCTTCTGTCCTGGGCAGAGTTAATCCCTATGTGTACAAATGTACATAATGCTTTCTAAACATTGTCATTTCAGTCCTTATTTTTTTCCTCATAAATTGACCAGATCAGTTTTCTCTCGACTCAACATCGCAAAACCTGTTGCATGGGGATAGCCGAGATATCATTTCTGAATTGCGAGGAACGTTTTGACTATTCCAGTGTTGTTTAATATGGTGGCTGTCTGAGGATTTACAGAAGTATTGCTGTGTAGCCCTAATTAGTTAATGATATAGTGTAGTGACCAGTTGCAGATGTTACTATAGGGACAATGTGTACCCCTTCATGTTCCAAAATCTTACTTTCCACTTTTAATTCGACGTATATTGATGTTCTTCAATTATTAATTTCAGAAAGTTAAGTGTCTTTGGAATTGTTATATCTATTAAGCAATAAATACGAAAAGGTCTGCAGATGCTGGAAATCCGAAACATCACAGCAAGAGAAAAAAATGTTGGAGAAACTCTGTTCAAACCGCATCTATGAACATGAATAACCGGTCGACGTTTTGAGCGGTGATTGTTCTTCAGCGCTCTTCAGAATCTATGAAGTAATTTGTTTTTGCTTGGTTATCCTAAATATTATATCCGGGGGTTACTATGGATTGTGTCATCTGTAATTATATATCGGCAATGTTGTAATTTGTAGGATTCTGAGTCGAAAACTGGGTCCGTGTTGTATGTGTGGTGTACATACAAGGTGTCCTTTATGAATTTGTATTTCAGAACAAGAATTTAGTGAATGATGTTTGCCGCACGGTTGCGCCTTTGTAAGTAATCAGTTTTAGTTAAGCTGCTGCAGGATCCTAAAATGTGTTCGATTGTTTCTGGTTCTCTTTGCATTTTCTGCATTCATCGTCTTTAATCTGCTGGCCCTTCATTTTGTATTTTTTGTATCTTTAGTGTTAACCACCTGGTCCTTTATCGCCAGAAGGAGCCAATCTGTTTCCGGGAGGAGGTTTCCATGTCTACCATCATTATCATAATATTCTGAAAGAGTGATGAGATCTTTCAAAGAGAATTTCGGGAATTTGATGATGAAGAGACCTGAATGTTAGCTCTGCGTTAGTTCCACTGTCGGGAGCATGGCAGACAAGAAAGGAATAAAGCGCCCAGTGACTGTAAATTGGGAAGCACATTTTGGACGTGTATTTAATCCGATTTTTAAAAAAAATTGCTATGGTAAGCGATAAGATAACTAAAAACCAGAAATTAAAATACGAAATTGGAGAATGTATTTTGAATGCTTGAGACCGGATCTTGAAGATGTTGCCTGATAGAAGCTTGTTTACAGGTGAAGGGGTGGTTAATAGTTTTGGAGTTTTTAAAACGAGTTCAGCTGAGGTCGAGGATAGCATACTTAGAGTGCAGGGCAAGGATAGTAGGAGTGGAGTTCCCTAATTGAGAAGTAGTTGCGAGTCTTTGATCAGATAAAAAAGGAGGAATATGTAAGTTGAAAAAAGATTATATTAAGCGATTCAGATCCAGAAGACAAGGAATATCGTGATGTTCATAAAAGAAGAAACAGAAAGGTGAAAAGAGACGTGACATTACCCGGGGGTAAACGAGTGTCTGAATACAATCAGCATGAATATTATAGCAACTGAGTAAATCGGGAGAAAATATATCTCCTGAAAGTTCAACTTGGAAGAATCTCCCGTGCAAAATTTAGGCCACAAAATACGTCATCAAGACAACGCGCACAAATTAAGATAACTCAGAATACCAAGCAAAGCTTCACGAACTGAATTTCTGAATTTAAAACATCCACAAACATTGTTGTTTTAAAACTATAAATGCAGCTGCTAAACAAATCAAATAATGGGTTCAACATTGTAGTAAAGTTAACATTTCCTTTGCCATTCCCATCCGTCTCGGTATTCACTGCCAACATTCATGTGCATCATGCCCTAGCACAAGTGAACACCTTTGTAAAATTCGTACTGTACTCTCTCTCTCTCTCTCTCTCTCTCTCTCTCTCTCTCTCTCTCTCTCTCTCTCTCTCTCTCTCTCCTCTCTCTCTCTCTCTCTCTCTCTCTCTCTCTCTCTCTCTCTCTCTCTCTCTCTCTTTGTTTCTATCTCTCTCAGTAGTTTTGTCTGTCTGTCTCTCTGTTTCTGTCTCTGTCTCTCTGTCCTTTTTGTCTCCGTGCCTGTCTCGCATTCTTTCAGTCTCTCTCCCCCTCTTTCTTCCTCCCTTCCTATTTCTCTGAACAGATTCGTTCTTATCAGTGCACCTCTCACTCCACACAAAATACCTTAATAAAATTCCCCGTATATAATCCTTATTGGAACACTTTGCCTTTGCAAGCGGCTGGTGTCACCATCGCAATACCGTTACCAAACAACCTTGCCATCATCAACAGTATCAGTTACAATATATAACGCTTTATAATTAATTAATTAACCTTGTTGATATGAATGTGCGCCGCCATTTTACGGATCACCACCTAACCCACAACTTGACTAATTCCCATCATCTAAATCCCGCTGGGTTGTCAAAGCTATTCTTCATAATATTTTCCTTCAAGCATCATAAACAGGCAAAATTACCTGGTTAATTGTTGACATCGATGCAAGAATGTTGCTAATTGCATTAATGAAGTCATGTTTGTCATGAATTGTCGCTACCGATCCCAGTGAAGTGAGATGTTTGCTATCCATAGCATGGAGACACTCCAATAGCAATCGCTGCAGTTCTCCTCCAGAAGTATTCTTATACACTACACGGAATTCTGATGTTATGTTGATGCACCTGATTTCATAGTAATGACATACCTACACGTAAAGTAGTAATGTCGCTTCTTGAAAGAATTTCTGATTATACCATCTGAATTGTTACGTACTCGTGACACGTGACAGTGGTACCCTTTTCACGGTACTGGGGTTGAAGCTATACTGGACTTAAGGTAATGGTCTTGTGATGGTGGAGTGACGTCATTTTCCCGCCAGTAGAGATCATGTGACAGGTTTTTTTTACAGGGTATAAAAGGAAGACCCCACCCTGTGAGGTGGGGCAGTTCGTGGCTGGATTTGCCAAGTTGAATTCATGCCACTGCATGATTCAATGTGATGACGCAGTTTAGTTGAAAAATGAAGTTTTATCTAATGCCTAAAGTTTAAAAGGTCATTGCCGGCAGTTTCTTTACAATACTGCTAGTTAAGAATCAGTGGAGAGTGAAGATTGGAGTTCGGGAGTTAAAGAACGAGGAGAATGGAATTTTGACGGTGAAACAGATTCGACCTTATTTGATCCTTATTCGAAAGGATTTCGTTGACTGTTCTCGTGTTAATCTCTGCTGGGTAGCAGAAAAGATTGAGAATAGTGTGGAAGGAAAGGTCAGTGCCTTTAAGCCGTTACGTTTCATAAAATTCTTCGAAGGAAAAGTTCGACGCCGGGGATTGAAGAAAAGCGACGTGAAAAAGATTTTAAATCGTCTTAAAAAGTCTCTCCTTTTAAATGGACTGAGCATTTTGAACTTTTGGCAATACCACTTTAAAGAACTGTTTTTGCAACATCGCTTTAAGAACTGTTAGAGCTGCATCGCTTTAAGAGCTGTCAAGCTGCCGCACAGCAGCTGTTTTCTGGTCACTTTAGTGTTTGTTTACTTTGGGGGGGGGGGTTCGGTGTTTAATAAACGTGTTATTTGTTACAAAACCCTTGCCTAACTCACATATATTTATTGTTGCCTGAATACGTAACAGAATATACACTAACTTTTCAGACGACCCCAGGTAAAATACCACGACCGAAATATCGTCTGCCCAGTCCTCGCCAGATGCTGTCGAATCCGCTCAGTTCCGCCATTGTTGGGATGATACCCAGACACGCTATAAGTCGTGTTCACTTACAAGAGCTTGAAGTTCCCAAGACTCTCAACCTCAGCACTACCGATGTAAACAGGAATGTGTACACCTTTCCCTTATGAACAACCCTTGTTTTGCAGATATCAGGGGAGAGGCTGTTGTCACGAAAGCATGTCATTCAGGAGCCTGTGTCTTTCTTGTATTCTGACCCACTGTTGGGATACTGTACAACGCGGTGGTATGGCTTGCAAATGTAGAACTGTGTTCGAGAAGAATCTGGGCATGCAGTCGTGAGTGTATAGAGAGTAGATCAAGGTGCCAAGGATGCAGCCTCATTGACTTCCAGATGTGAAGCCTAGATTAAATATATCGAAAGCCGTTATACAGAGCAACGAACGACATCGTGGATATTACAGAAATATATTTCTTTCATTTCGCACTGGCTCCGATGTTTGTCAAACACTTAGTAAATCCCTGTAATTTTGCCATCGTTTGATAAGGAAGGTATACCAGGTGCAAATATTACACGCGTTAAATTCAACAGCATAGTTCATTCAGATGCCCGTGTCTGATGAATGACTCAGCACTTCGGGGGTAACAGGTGGCGTCAGTAAGGGCAGTGCATTTGATGTCGCCTGTATGTTTCCACAGACGGTTGATGGCCAGTCGCACGGCAGATTTGTTTCTATATTTCTCCAATGGAATCAAAGAATTGAGACGATAAACTGGATCCACCGTTCACAAAATGCTGGAGGAACTGTGCAGGCCAGGCAGCACCTATGGAAAGAAAGCACAGTGGACATTTCGCTGTGGAAGAATAAAATGGCTTTGGAGTTGTCAATCACAGAACCTTGAACATATCGGGACTTAGCACGGAACTGTCAGAAATCAATGAACACTGCTTGCAGGAGTGACGGCCCATCATACAATGCAAGGACGGGAAATTAAAGTTACAACTCCAAAAACCATAGCTAGTCCACTGAGTTCAGGCCAACCATAAAACGACAATAGAACTACAGAGGGAGCAAATAGGAATTACAAACACTTGCTGGACTGAAATAAATGGACGCGCGATGGAGAAGTGCATAATGTGTTCCTTTTTTGTGGGAAATTGAGTTGCTGCATAAGGAATGTTTTATAATTACACAGAGTCTTGTTAAATGGAATATGTATTTCGAACACTGATAGGAAAAACAGGAGGCACCTTTTATAAAACTGTTAAAAAGGGTGAAATGGGGCAAGTCTTCCTCATGCAGAAGGCAATTCGGTTGTGGAACACGCTGCCGGAATATGCACTGCGAGTCCAAACCTCGTAACTCCCTATGAGTCGCGTGTACAAGTTTACGGGACCAAGTAAGAGAAAATGGTTTAATAGATGGACGGACCCGAGTTAGGGTCCAGTCGTGTCAAAAGCTAGGCATCCACTTCAGGGCATTGCTATTTTAAACTCGGTATTTTACAGAGCCCGGCTTAACTTGAAAAGACGGTTTGCAGCCCCGTTCTTTTGCATAGAGCATTGAAAATGACAGCATAGTACAGGACATTCGGCCCAGCAGATTATGCCGACTATTTAAGCGACACTAAGGTCGACCTAACCCTTTCCTCTGACATAACTCTCCATTTCTCTCTCATCTATTTGTCAGTCCGTAATGTATCTGTCTCCACCACCATTTCGCCAGGCCGTTCCAGATTCACAGCATCCTCTCTAAAATCACTTCCCCCTGACATTTCCCAAATACTCGCCCCCCCCCCAATTACCTTAATATTATACCCATTCGCATTTACCATCTTCACCCAGGGGAAAAAACGTATCTGGCGACTAATTCTGTATATTTCTCATATAACCTTGAATATCTCTCTCAAGTCACGTCTCATGCTCCTTGGATCAAATGAGAATACAACTTAGTAAGGCCATTCTATCCTCTTAAAACATGCTCAATAATCCATGCATCGTCTCGTTAAATTTCCTCTGCAGCCTCACTAAACTTCTAACCCCTGAACGCAATATATAAGATCTGGTTTAACCAGGATTTTGTAGACCAGCAACGCTCCCTCGCATCTCCTGAAATCAATCCCCTGAATAATGAAAGCCAACACATCGTACTGAACACCGCTGTTTATTTGCGTGCCAACTTTGGTGGGCGTTGACCCCAAGATCCCTCTGTTCCTGCACATCCGACCAGATCCCCTTTATTCCATCTTCGACTGCGGAGCTCTTCCTGTCAAAGTGAATCACTTTACACTCTCCCGGGAATGAAATGTTAATCCCGGCATACTTGAAAACTCCACAAGGAATACTTGCAAGGAGAATAGTCGAGCCGTAATTATATCTCTTGTCCACAGTACACCGTGTTGCTTTATAGACAGATAATAAACCACTGTGTTATATTCATAGAGTGTTTCATGAGTAATAAGCTTTTTATGGTGAGCATGTTCATATATCCATAAGGCAATTAAAGGTATTGTGAAATACTCGTCTCCAAACCAAGAGATGTTATTGATAAATCTATTCGAATACCCCAAACAAACACAGACAACGAAGCAGTGAGAATGATGCAGAGAGTTTACTACCAGGTCGGAACACGGAGGGGGGGGGGGGGCGGAATCGTACTGCCAACTAGTGATATTTCGGAACACCACTGGCTTTCCCAGTAGGCTATAGATTCAATTACCCCAATTAACTTGACGACATAACACGTCCAATAGTTTTAACGAGCAGGTTGAAAGGGGAGAGCGCGGCGATCTTCAGCTGCTCTCTGAATCTGGTCTGGGTCACCCCGTAAATGAAGGTGTTTGTGCAGCAGCTGAAAAGCTGAACCACTGTCCCCACATTCTGCGCCTGAAAAAGCCGGATTGATGTTTCCAGATCCGTGTAGAGGCACCGCATGAGAATGAAGACCAGAGTTGTTGTCGCCCAGCAGAGAAGGAAACTCACCGACAGGGTGAAGAGCAGAATGATGGATTGTCTCCGACTCTCCATCTCCGGATCTCGCTGTTTCTCGCAATTGTTCTGTCCCTTGAGAATCCTGCGAACTCTGCTCGCAGCCAGGATTTGCCTGACGGTCAGCGTATTGAGGGAGAAAATGAGGAAGAAAGGAAGCAGCGGGTTTAATAAGCGGTCCATCCAGTAAAATCCTCCAAAGTTTCCCCAGGAAGGAAGCGAAGGTCTCCCCATACACACCCAATTACCGCGCACGATATAAGTTGTTGTTTCGGTATACAAAAAATAAAAAGGAATATTTTTCAGACATAACGAAAAGCTTATTGTGGCAATCACCACACCGGCAGTTTTGGGCGTGCAGTAGTTTGCCTTGAACTTGGCCCAACAAATGGCCACAAATCGATCGAAAGTGAAAGCGACTGTCAACCAGACGGAACAGTCCAAAGCAACATGACACAGGACAAGGCGGACAAGGCAAAAGGGGGCGCTGTTTATGGATGGGTAGACAGCATATGCTTCATTTATCTGGAACATCAGCACTTCGATAATCACCACCATGAGATCCGCTGCTGCCATCGCCACCAGGTATCGAGTGATACATTTCGAGAGACCGCAATTTCCTCGACCGAGAACGACAATTGCCATCAGGTTAACTGGGGAGAGGAAAGACCCAGTGGTAGATTCAATATTACTATCCATTTATCTCTATACGAAAAAATAATGTGCCAGAAAAAAAACAGAATATTATGCAGATAGAAGACGCTGTTAGAGTCATAAGCAATAAATAAATAAATTAGATAGATAGACAGAAAGATAGATAAATAGATAGATAGACAGATAGATAGATAGATAGATAGATAGATAGATAGATAGATAGACAGACAGACAGAAAGATAGATAGATAGATAGATAGATAGATAGATAGATAGATAGATAGATAGATAGATAGATAGATAGATAGATAGATAGATAGATAGATAGATAGACATAAAGATGGATAGATAGATAGATAGATAGACAGAGAGATAGATAGATAGACAGATAGATAGATGGACAGACAGAAAGATAGATAGATAGATAGATAGATAGATAGATAGATAGATAGATAGATAGACAGACATAAAGATGGATAGAAAGATGGATAGATAGATAGATAGATAGATACATACATAGATAGATACACATACAGATAGATAGATAGATAGATAGATAGATAGATAGATAGATAGATAGATAGATAGATAGATAGATAGATAGATAGATAGATAGATACATACATAGATAGACAGACAGAAATATAGATAGATAGATAAATAGATAGACAGGCAGGCAGACAGACAGACAGACAGACAGACAGACAGATAGTTAGATAGGTAGGTAGATAGATAGACAGACAGACAGACAGACAGACAGACAGACAGAAAGATAGACAGAAAGATAGATAGATAGATAGATAGATAGATAGATAGATAGATAGATAGATAGATAGATAGATAGATAGACAGACAGACAGACAGAAAGATAGATAAATAGATAGATAGATAGATAGATAGATAGATAGATAGATAGATAGATAGATAGATAGATAGACATAAAGATGGATAGATAGATAGATAGATAGACAGAGAGATAGATAGATAGACAGATAGATAGATGGACAGACAGAAAGATAGATAGATAGATAGATAGATAGATAGATAGATAGATAGATAGATAGATAGATAGATAGATAGATAGATAGATAGATAGATAGATAGACAGACATAAAGATGGATAGAAAGATGGATAGATAGATAGATAGATAGATACATACATAGATAGATACACATATAGATAGATAGATAGATAGATAGATAGATAGATAGATAGATAGATAGATAGATAGATACATACATACATACATACATACATAGATAGACAGACAGAAATATAGATAGATAGATAAATAGATAGACAGGCAGGCAGACAGACAGACAGACAGACAGACAGACAGACAGACAGACAGATAGTTAGATAGGTAGGTAGATAGATAGACAGACAGACAGACAGACAGACAGACAGACAGACAGACAGAAAGATAGACAGAAAGATAGATAGATAGATAGATAGATAGATAGATAGATAGATAGATAGATAGATAGATAGATAGACAGACAGACAGACAGAAAGATAGATAAATAGATAGATAGACAGATAGATAGATAGATAGATAGATAGATAGATAGATAGATAGATAGATAGATAGACAGACAGACAGACAAATTAGATAGACAGACAGACAGATAGCTGGATGAATAGACAGATAGACGGACAGACAGACAGACAAATTAGATAGACAGACAGATAGATAGCTGGATGAATAGACAGATAGACGGACAGACAGACAGACAGACAAATTAGATAGACAGACAGATAGATAGCTGGATGAATAGACAGATAGACGGACAGACAGACAGACAAATTAGATAGACAGACAGATAGATAGCTGGATGAATAGACAGATAAACGGACAGACAGACAGACAAATTAGACAGACAGACAGATAGATAGCTGGATGAATAGACAGACAGACAGACAGACAGATTAGATAGACAGACAGACAGATAGCTGGATGAATAGACTGACTGGTAGATAAAACGTGGATGAGCTCTTTCACTCTACCGGTTGTATATTAATTCCTGACTTCATCAAACAGATTGCTTTTGGTTATTAATTGAATGTGGTGCGGGAATTTGTGGAAGACTGGAAATAACAAGAAAAGCTTCAAAAGAACGTACTTAATGGAGACACATGGGCATACAATCGACCGCTCAGCCGCATCCTCACAAGAACGAAACTATAAATGGTTAGGAAAGTTATTAGTGGAGACATATCCGACAAACAACATTGACAACCTTTCGGTTCCTGACATTTCACGGGTGGAAATCGAATTTAGAATTTACTTTATTTACCTTTGTTTTTTATTTATTTTTACCCAGGTATGTGATTTCCAGTCCTACGATGGTAGCTCCTTGGCTGACATTCCATGTTTTAGGGAATATGGACCCAGTTGTGGGCATCAAACAATCGATCGGTGTAAAAAAAAACACATCAGTTTCAATCTTATTCGTCAGGAAAGAAATCTCGTGCCCTTACCGATCTACCTTATATAGAATGCCAAGCCCAGCAACAGAGCAGAGTCTCGTCTATTCAAGGAAAGGACAAGACTAACAGGAACTCGCGGCATTGTTAACAACGACCACATCCCGAGAAAGAGTGAATAAGATTCTGCAGATTACGAGCAAACGCAGTACATTTCAAAACCTGCTCATTTCCAGCGATGAGAAAGGTTGTGAAAGAATCGGTTCTGTATGGTGTGTTCGAGATGACTCAGTGCCTTTTTTCAGCACATGGCAACAATGGTAAACGATTCAGACTTCCAAACGAACACACAAATAGTCACCGATTAACTAAGTCTGTAACTTCTCGATGATAGATCAGGGTAGCTGGCAGCTACCGTCGTTTTACCAAACAGCTGATTGAACTAGTTCATTGTGAAATAATTCTATACGGCATAAAAATGCGATAGTCATGACCAAGATAACAAGCGATAGAAAAACTGAGATGGAGGGATTTACATTTAAATAAATTAAACAGTAAACGCTTAGTTAAAAATTGCGACAAAGAAAGCATTTTCTACAGTAACCTGGTGTGCCTGAGAACAAGAAACACCAACCAAATAGTGACTTGCAAGAACCACTTACCAGGGACACCGATGACTATAACGAGAACGTAACATACTTTCGTATAATCTATCATGGTAGTTTATTTTGGGACCTACTCTGCAGAGCCGAACGAGAAAATTTGTTTTGAAGTATTTATTTTCTCCCGAAAGCTAAAAGTTAATTTAAAATTAATTTAAAATTGTATCAGAAATCAGACGAATCCAAACACGAT
Organism: Hemitrygon akajei; assembly: GCF_048418815.1. Lineage (NCBI taxonomy): Eukaryota > Metazoa > Chordata > Chondrichthyes > Myliobatiformes > Dasyatidae > Hemitrygon > Hemitrygon akajei. The sequence continues at coordinate 1,996,770 of NW_027331945.1, read as the reverse complement.
GAAGCATATTTGGAAAATTCCGCTTTCCTCGTGTGTCCGAGTAAATAAAATGTCGTACGGTTCTCCTATTCCTTTTATTGGAACGTAGTTGAGAGTTCGGTAAGTCCTGGTGGTTCGTTCTCACGTGTAGCTAAGTCACTCAAATACCCTTCCTTTATAGAACTTGTAGTAAACAACTTGCACAACAACCCGTGATAATTACCGTTACTTAACAAAGAGGGAGTTTTATTTCTGCTTTGCTGTACCTGACGTCACGCTGAAGAAGCTGCGGGATTTCGTCCAGAGCCCGACTACTAACACTGATGTGACTTTGCTGCGATGGGACCTACTCTAGCATGGGTGAGGGTGACACTATTGTATCGGGGTTCTCCTGAACAGTGCTGGTTCCATTCTGACATTGCGAATGGGTCTCTCACTCCTATACATCCAGGGTAGATTTCATTGAGATAGCCAATGTACTGACACTGTGTAGAAATCTACAGCAGGACCACAATATCAACGCTGATCGTTGTCATTCCAATCTGATGTCAAAGCTGTTGTAGACAGACGGCTTTACTTGCTAGGGACGAGTAAGCAGAGTTTGGGAATCATATGTCATTGGGAGCAGTGGCCTCTGTTTGTGTCTTCCGTGAGCTGCCGACTGGTGCATTCCTGGGTAAAGAGAAAAAGAGAGATCTCGTGACAGTTTGAGCCACAGTCAGTTTCCGACAAAGCTCTCATAAAGTACTCTAGAGACACGTCCCGGGCTGTGAATTTAACCCGGCGCATGGGCAACATTGAGGATTTGTCCATTTATGGGAATGGTGCTGCCTGATGCAGGACGACTTTCACCACAAACATTCCCCATCTGTTCCAGAACAGTTAGCTGCCTTTCAGTTTGCAAAAACCGAACGCAACTCTACAACGTCACCCAATGCTACCATGAACAAATTTAGTCTGTCGCTCTGCCAGACACTCCAAGACGAATTGAGCTGGTAACACAAACATTTGAAGAGTTGGGCACATCTCCATCTCAGACCATAGTTTGTCCAGGTCTCACAGCCCTCCAGCCCGGTATTACCGGCAGTTATTATCATACACATGAAATATCCCTGTCAGTTCATTACGCGCATTTCCCAGTATTTTCCAATGGGACCTCTCCTCTCCAGCATTTGTCTTTTTTCCAGATAGTCTCTGCAATGCACAACCTTATAAAGAGAACTGTACTGGTCTTTTAAAATATAACACCAAATGAAAACACTCGATGTCGGGATCAGGAAAGGCAAATATGAAATACTGTGAACGCTTAGCTGACCGGCAAAATATATGCATAGGCACTAAATTAATGTTTCTTTTCGAAAAAACGCGCATCAGAGAGTGAGGAATTCAATTTCCTAAACGGAATCTTCCTATTCACAAGTTAATTTTAAGTAATCGGGATGAGGGATTTTAAGGACATTATGGATTGTCTCTGGAGGCATCGGCAGGGTAAGATCGAAAAACTTATAGCTCTACGACTCGGTGAGTTAGTTACGGCAGTTTCACTGTAACAACACAATGAAGGCAACATAATGTGTCGTAGAAATAAGGTTGTCGGAACTGCCCACCAGACACGACTGTAAAAGGACAGTCAGAAGGACAGGACACGATCTTAACATACACTGCGCTATCATATCAAAGGGTCGGTCCTGGTTCCAATGCGCAAGTGCCACTACGAAGAAAGCATGACAGCGCCTCTACTTTCTTAAACTTTGTAAAGATCTGAATTGTCATCCGGAACTTCACGAACTTCTATAGAAGCGTGTTACAAGGATACTGTAACAGATTGGTTGTTCCACGGCCTAGCTGGAAAACACCAATGCTCTATAATAGAAAAAAATGTTCCAAGTACTGAATGTGTCCCCGTCCAACGCGGGTAAAACTTCCTCTACCTTCGAGCACATTAGCAAGAAACGTTTTCCCAGGAAAGCAGCACACACAATCAAGGACCCCAACATCCACGCCATGCACTTTCCTCGATGCAGCCAAAGGAGGTCGTGCAAAGTGCAGGAGCCGTAGAACACACACCATCAGTTTCAGGAACAGTTAATAACTCTCAATCATCCGTCTCTTGAAACTGACGGGACGACTTCACTTGCCCCATCACTGAACTGCTTCAAGAACGTTTAGACTTACCTACAAGGGCTTTATTTATTCATGCATTTCTTTATTCATTCGCTTATCTACTTGTCTACCTATCTGTCTGTCTCTCTGTTTGTAAATCTGCTTAATAATTTCCAACTATTTATTTATCTATCTATTTATTTAATTATGTACATATTCATTGATTTTCTTGTTTGGTTGTTTGCCTGGTCTCTTTAAGTATTTGTTTACTTATTTTTTTAAGAATCATTATTTTTTCATTTCAAGATGGTAAAGTATGAGATGCGGGCAAAGTCAGACATACTCATTTGTCGATTGCAAAGAAAGTTCGGACAACTCTGGTGTGTTATTTTTTCTCTCACTGCGACGTTCTGAGTATTTGCATACATGCTGGGTTTGCCTAATTGTTTAATGCTATTGTGTCGTGGTTTTGGGATGATATCAGTTGTAGACATTATTTTTGGATCAATGCTTACAGCATAGTCTTTCAATCAGCATATTTCTGCAGCTTTTCACTTCTTGATGTCTGTATGCTATGTTGCTTCAGTGTGTTTGGTATGGTTCTATATAATCCTTGAGTGTTTAACCCATAGTATTATATGCGGGCGATTACTCTAAATTGTTCTACCTATAAGATTGAAACAATAGCAATACAATTTGAAAGACTTTGACCTGAAACGGGATCAGAATTGTATTCATACTAAATGTTGGCTTTATCTATGATTAGTATTTTAAAGTAAGATTATGTGAATGATCTTTCCCTCTTCATTGAGGAGGTAGCGGCAAAAGTAATCAAAAATAAAAAGAAACAGTTCCCGCTTGCCTCTGACCATATGGACTTTTGACGCACCTACAGCTCCAAAGATTCTCGCAAAAGTCGGAAACATTAATTCGATGCTTTATTAATAATTATCAAACAAACTAATTAAAGGCGTTATCTCAGCGGTATCGTGTGTCAATAAAAAAACGACCTACGCCTGTCTCGCTGCAAACTGCTAACACAGGAAGAATACGTAACTTATTCCCTTCACTTTTACCACACGACCACTTATTTGACTAGTTACCATAATAAGCGCGCAACACTTATTGAAAGCAGATAGAGAACAAATACATGGCTCTAATATTCCAGCTCTCTTATCATTATAATGCACAAATTACAATTACATGTTAGCAGGACGCTGGAGTCATGAAATTTCAAATATTCAACAAATGTCCTCTTTTGGTAGTCTGCCCATACTGGAGTGTGATCTTCTCCTACCAAACCAATATGTCCCTCTTGACAGCATTCAGCAAAGTCTGTCTTGAATTTCCTGCTGCCGAAGTTCGTGTAAGCGCAAATTGAAATCCCATTAACTGTGAGATCCGGGCGGCTGCAGTCTCTTCCACTACAACGTTCTCATTTCAATGGTCCATTGACAATGCAACCCACCGTTGGTCAGAATGCATAGGTTCTACCATTAACAGAGAGAATCACTAGCAACGACTCTAATAACTTCGGCACACTCACTACTATCAACAGCTCAATTTCTGGCAAACAAACATATTTTTTTCTGGACCATTCCTGAAAAAGTTTCCGATGAGGAATGGTCCCTTTGTAGCCAGTCACTTCAAATGCTGAAACGAAACAGCTACTCTTGACCCGTTGTGCATAAGAGAATCGTTTTCCTTCGCAGATTGAGCTTGTTCATGAGGCTCACTGTACAGTGTTGTACAGTGATGTACAGTGTACACTAAACACTGCCGCATTTTCTTGATCCAGGAAAGTGCCAGAAAACTTTGTCATTTGTTTTCTCTTCTTACACGTCACTTGAGCGGAATTATAGAAATCAATGTCACCACCCCAATGAGATCATTAGATACCAGGGCGATACCCGCTGCTGTGCTGGCTTCACTGATCGCTTATTCTGTATCTGCACCCTTTTTAATAGTTCCAGGCTCAATTTCGTGTTCACTTTCCAAATTAGCCATAATAGTGGCAAAGCCGCTTCCTTTTGATCGAGAACAAGTTTGTGATCCTGCTTTGTTCACACCCTTACTTACTGTTAGCAATGTATCAATGTATTTCGTCCCAAACTCGCGAGTACATAGCAATCCTTACTTGGCTTTCAATAGTCAACAACGTTAGTGTAAGGTTTACAGACCGTCAATATCGATTTTTTCTATGTTCATCGTGCAATTTATTTCCGACATTCCTTCAATTAGCAGGAATGCCCAATTCATGCATGACATCCATCGCTATTCAACGAGGTCTAAGGCAAATACTGTAGTCATAAAGTACCTTTGCATCTTCTAGTTTGATAATGTCACCAATTAAGTGAATGTTACACGTAGGCCACAGCAATCTTGCGATTATCACCAAAAATGCTGCTGGAGCTGGAGTAAGACTTGGGTCTGTTGACATCCTTGATCCGGGCTGGTCCGCTGGCAATTGTTGACTAGCTCTGCATGGTCACTTCCAATGCATTGTTCAGGAAAACAGAAACCGTGACCTTCGTATTGGTCTTACTTTCAGTGTTATTCTTGTAAATTCTCATAGGGGAGTGAAATGCGTTTCTGTTGTACCACCTTGCGTGTTATTTCCTTTCGCTTCCTTGTGGCCTCCAGCACGGCAGTTATGCCTTTATCATCTGAAACAAGAGTGTCATCATACTGTAAAATTAATGTCCTCAGAAGCACTTTCTACTACTGAATATGACATAGATTCAGAGTACCTCCTTGGTATAGACTGTGAGGGAAAACTTTGATCGACCCCTTGAGCTTCCTTGAGCGTCACTGGTTTCTCCGAAGTTGTTCTGCCAGCTCTTCGAAGTGGTGTTTCTATTTCAGTATTTGTTGTCTTGCGAATAACTCAACCAAATTAGTCTGCATTCTAATGCAAACCGATGTGGTGCCGGTCACACGGAACGTTTGGCTAGTGGCCGCAGAACGTGCTGTACGTACGTTAGAGACGCTGTCCTCTGAGTGTACGTCATCCTGTGACTCACCACCATTGTGTGTAATCACTAATTGTTCTTGGGTTTTGTAAATATTTTGATCTCCCAGGGAGCTATTCTTCAACATCGCATATTTCTTTAATTTTTTTTCCTGCTTGTAACTTCCGGTTCACTGTATCCAGCTGAAATAATTTTAACCTCCAAGTGTGCAAACCAGACAAAACAATAATAATTTCAATTCAGCTTTTCAACAGTGGAAGTAATTCAATTCTCTCCCTTTTCAACAAAACCAATGATCCAACACTTCAGGCAAACATCAGTTTTCGGTCCAACCCATTAGGACACAGCAATGAACACCATTCCAAACTTTGTTTCAAACCCAAACAGACAGCATGAATCAACAAAAGGTTGTCACTTGCCACAACCTGCTCCATTTTCAGATTTCTTGGATACGTCCACATGCCGATTTTTGCTTGGTAAACTGTGGAAAACTGGCTGAGAGAAATGTGGTAGCAAAACTAATCCTGCCTGTTTATCTGGTATAATTATATTGGATCTGTTATGTGGATTTTCCCATCAGTAATAACGCGTAGATCGTAATAGAATTTGTGGGACTCTGACTCTAAAGCGTGCTTATAGTAAGGTGTAATTTCTTTTATGATTTTGGGTATTAAAGAAAGATTCTGTGAATGATATTTGCCATTTAATAGCGACTGTGTAAGCAATCAGATTGTGTTAAACTGCTACAAGATCCTGCAATGTGTTGGATTGTTTCTGGTTTCCGTTGGCATTTTCTATATTAACCGCTTTCAGTCTGGTGTTTTCATGCTGTAGTTTTGATTTTGTAATATTAATCACCTGGATCTGTAATGCCACAAGGAACCCTTCCGTTTCTCTAAAGAATTTTCCAAATCTGAGACAGGCGCTCGACGCTTCCTTCTCGAAACCTGGTCTGCTGAGATCGCGAACTCTTCCATGGAGGATTATGCTCTTCCATTGGTTAACTTCTCCTTATGCAGTGATCATTTCTACATTCTTTTTCTGGGTTGTGCTTTCTTGCAAGTTTAGTGTCCTGTACTTTCTATCGGAATTGCATTTGTTCGTATAAAGTGCTGAAACTTCTTTTCGTTGTTAAATGTATTTATTATTAGGAGTTTTATCTGATTTGTGTGCATTTTTATATATGTCTGCTCTTCCTCCTCCTGTCCAGGGCTGTATTAATCTAAGTGCGTTCCAGCGTACAGAAGCCTTTTCTTTATAATTTGTCATTTATTTCGTTATTTTGTTTTCTAAATTTTCCACATCAGTTTCCGCCCAATCCATTATGAAAAATGAATACGTTAATATGTATTATTATCTTCTTTCTTCTCAAATCAAGTTGGCAAAACCCAATGTTGGGGAGAGTCACGCACACACATTTATCATTAGCTAAGATATTTCCCATTAACATTTGCTTAGCAAAAGTGCTTATTTCCTATGTTGTATTCGTACTATTGAGATCTATTTGACAGATATTGTTAGGCCTTGAACAGCACTTTGTCATAATGTTTCGACTGATCACACCATGATCTATTTTCTTTCCTTGTTGATATACCAGATACTTACATGTTTCAGATCCATTCATCGGTTCTGTTGCATCATCTTTCACTGAGGCTTCTCTGTTTAATATTCTACTCACTCTATTGCACCTTTCCTTATGGTTAGTATTCTGCACTTACCTGGTCTAAAATATTTAAATCTTGTGAACATTGTTCTTCTGTTTCAGATAATGGCTTTAGCTTTACTGATAAAAGTGCGGGTAATTTCAAATCGTCAATGTGTAGGAGTTGTGCCACGAGATAATTAATTTGATTGTTTTTGACATGATACACTTTTATCGTACGTTTCAGTAAATTGGAGAGTGGCCCTAAAGATTGGCTAAACCGCTGTGGCTGAGAGAATCTCTCATATATACATACGTATATATATATATAATAAAATTATATTTACTATGACTGGGACGCTATTGTTTAATATAACAACAAGAAGTCCTATTGCTTTGTGCCGAGGGATTTACAATTTCAGAATCTATGTTGTTTACCTACTTTCATCCGTTTACAGCATGATTTTTTTTTCTCTTCTGTGAGTATATTCTGGTTATATACGTTGGTGGCTCTATTCGCATTTATTATTGTTTTTAATATTATTTATTTTTTCTCAGCTCAAGATGGTAAAAACTGAGGTGCGGGCATAACCAAACACGCTCATTTGTCAATTGCTGGGAATTTTCGTCGTGTTTGGTGATGTTTCGTATTGTGCCATTCGGAAGATTTACATAGATATCATTGTTTAATGCTATGTTATAGTGCCTTTGGGATGATAGCAGTTGGAGATGATACTATCGGGACAACGTACACCCTGTTCATGTTCCCAAGACTTTCAATTTCTTCTTTTAATACAGCATATTTCTGTTGTTTTTCCATTCTTGATTTTTGTAAGTTAAGTGTGTTTTGAATGCCTGTATCTGTTACATAAGGTGTTCTTGCTTGTTTATGCTGAATTATTATGACCGATCAGTTATTATCAATTATGTGGTACGTTGCCTCTAAAACTGAATCAGGCTGTTATTTACAATTTGGTGTGATTTTATTTCTGTGTTTGTATTTTAACTCAAGATTCTGGTGTATGATGATCACCACTTGATTGTACGTGAATAATAATCTGATTGAGTAAAGCTGCTTCAGGATCCTGCAATGTGTTGAATTGTTTCAGATTTTCCTTGGCAGTTTCGAGATTTATCATTTTATTCTGCATTTCTGTGTTAACATTCTGGTCTTGTATTGCCTCAAGGAACTCCTCTGTTTCTGGCAAGACATCTAAAAATCTGAGCCAGGTTTTCGTTACCTGCTCAGATGGTGGGTGTGTTTCCCATGGAAGGCAATGCTCTTCGGTTGGTTATTTTTTTCTTCAATGGTGATAATGTATCGTGGTTGTTTTTGTGTTGTTGTTGATATTATTATTATTATTATTATTATTATTATTATTATTATTGCTGTTGTTGTTGTTGTTATTGTTATTAGTAGTAGTAGTAGTAGTACTAGTAGTAGTAGTATTACCAACATCGCCAATTGTGGTTGTGTCTGCCTGGTTTCTTGTTGATGCGCGGTATTATTAATTCACTGATGAGTATTAGATTTATTTGAGTATGTCCGCAAGAAAACGAATCTCAGAGAATCTTTTCCGGTTGAAATTGAATCGGCGTGTCTGTGCGTTAGGCCCTTGTGTATTGCGTTTGGTTTTTGTGAAACAGGGCCTGCCTTTAAGGAAAGGTTTTGCTTGTATTTGCTGTTTAATGTGCAATGATAATTGAAGTTCAACAATAAAAATCGTGAGATTCATTGGATTTCACCGCATGCGCGCGCGTTATATGTTATATATTATTGCATCATCAATCCTCCCGTCACGGAAGGCAGGTATTCGGAATGTATTGAACACCGCATTATCAATCTGCCTGACTACCTCCATTGATGTTTGAGCTTCCATTTCCCTGATTTTCTGTACATCAGCCCCTCGAAACTCCATCATTATTTGTGAATATCCCAGCACTACTCATCCATGGAAGATACTCACCGCAACCTCAATATTAACCCCCGCCCGCCCTTCAATGGCCGTCTGACAAACTGATCAATTTCTCCACAGAACTGACGGGCGAATCACTAGCTGCCACAAAGTCTATCTAGACACAGTAAATGGTTTGTCTTACGTGCCATTCAGTTCAGACAGTTTAATGCACAACTGTATCAAGGTAGAACATCAGGGGAAAACAAAAAACAAAATACAATATACAGTGCAAATGCAGTTCAGTTTGTCAAATATGTCATTAGCAGTGGGGTCTAGGACAAGTGGGTACAGTCTCAGGATAGGGGGAGTCCATTTATAACAGAAATGCGGATAATTTTTATTTTAGCAAGAGGGTGGTGAGCCTGTGGAACTTATTACCACAGCAGGTATGGAAGCCACGTTGTTGGATATATTTTAGACAGAGATTGAAAGTTTCCTGATTGAAACCAGCAGCAAAGGTTAAGGGGAAAATGACCGGGGAATGGGGTCGAGGACTGGTAAAAAGAACCAGCCATAATTGTGTGGCACAGCAGGCATGATGGGCCGAATGGTCTTATTCTGCTCCTACGGCTTGTGGTCCTATCGTTATTCGTCCAGCCAGAGAGCTTCCACTGCAGATAAAGCGGTCATGAACCGACGTGTCGGACCGGGAACAAGCAAATGAATTGAAGAAGTTAGCCACTGGGAAATGCTGTTCTCAGGTGGTGGAGCTCAGGTGGTGGAAGAACTCTCAATTCTTTTAAAACGGAGACGCGGCCAGAAATATTGACTATTTATTCATTTCCAGATGCTGACCTGCTGAGACCTTCCAGCATTTTGCATAGGTTGCATTTAACTTAATTGATGATTTCAATCCGTTGAGTATCTTCCTAAGTCTGAGCACTGTAGACTCTTCACTATATTGCAGAAACTTACCAACATCTTATTCTTTTTTAAAATATTTGTTTTGCAAGATCTATAACAGAGACAGTTCCCAGCGTGACACAGAGTTGTCCAATAAATGGTCTATGATCAAAAAGTCCATGGAGCTCAGAAATGGACCGGATAAACAATAACAATCATGAAACCGAGAGGGCAGCCTGAGAGTTTCACAACAGCATTCACTGACTTCTCGAATCGTCATTTTTTCACCTTTGAGATTTTGTAATTTCGTGTCAACCTATCCATAGCTGATCACAACTGGGATTTTACTTGAATGACATCATCTTTATTTTTACCCCAGCTGTTGAGAGGCACGTCACCCTTAAGTAGTATTGAATATTCAGTGTGCTGGAGAAAGTATAAATGAATGACCTTGGAGGTTCATCAGCTCAGAGTTTCTTCAGCAAGATCCAGAGCGGCAGGAAGACAGGTTGAATCTCACACAGCATGATTGAAGCATTTTACAGTGTGAGAAAGATATATTACATGATCATTGCCGTTACAGGTATTCCCGGTAAGGACACAGGTGAAGTAACATTTGCAGTTCTGTGTGCGCGGTCTTTGGTCTTGTTCAGTTACCGACAGCATTGTGATGCCGGTGTATCAGTGAGTGCGATGCAGACATTATGACAAAACTCTGTGCTCGGTCAGAAGCTCCCTTGCAGTTTAATCAGTTGCCTCGGCTGAAACTAAACTCGCAATTGAAACAGATGTGGGCAGAAGTTCGGGGAGATAGATTCATTTTGTGGAATCATAGCAGGCAGTTTTGACTTTTCAATGCAAACTCCGATATTGCAGCGCTCTCGGAACCTTTTCGAGCTACTTGGTGTTATCATATCATATCTATATTAACAGGGTAACATATTTTAATTTGAAGAAATTGCCGCAGGTTTAATGGCGACGCTGGAAGTGATTCGCCGATGAGTTTCAGAGGAGAGCGGCAGGTATAACTTGTGAGTTAGGGCCTGAACCGTCGGGAGCTTTGAAAATTGAAGTAAGGGACTGTGTGTAGATTCGTGCACCAGGATGTGCTTCCTTGCACCAATTGAAGAGGGGGTTAAGAACAAACCCAGAGGTGCACGATAGGGATCAGACCGATAGGTTTCATGCGGTGCTCTGCTTTGGAGCAATAACTAAATAATGCTGCAGTGGCTTGGAGCAATCCCAGAAGCTATAACTGAAGGACCTATATTGTTTTCTCTTTGAAAAACGGATGGCTTAAATTCTAAAGTGGAAAATACCCGGAACATTCGGTGGGTCAGGCAAAATCTTAAAAAGCAAAAATTTCAAACTTCCGATAGGATACCTGAGCATAGTGTGAGGGAAGCGCAGTTCCGGAATTTAAAACAAGGGAGCCAAGCGAAGCTCCTGGACGCAAAAGGCGAACGGGAATTGAGGAGGCGACGAAGACATAAGAACGGGTGAAATAAGTTTTCTCCAAAATTTGTAAATAGAGTCAAGCGGTAGAAGCGGCGTTTCACTGTATGGGGAAATTCCAGATCTTAGGTGATAAGAACGCGGCAATGATGATCGCTGAGAGCGGTGCTGACCTACTAGACTTGCCACGTTATTCAACATCCTGATGGTTGAAGATTTATGTTGATTTCTCCAAATTGCTATCGATGATCAGTAACAATTCCAACTTCACGAACCGAGTACCGTACCCTTTCACCTAGCATGAACGCGTTTCAGAGATCTGCAACTCCCCCTTTGCACCTTTTAATCCTCCAGAATTATGTTGTCAATACAGTTTGATTGTTCTCAATTTCCTGCTTTTCTCTGCGTAAAGACCCACAGAGCTGGTACGACAGTAAACAAATCATTATTTTGCTGTTCCCCCAGTGAATTTAGTGGCGATTGTGATCCTGTCCCGGGGAAAGTGTGGCGTCTCCACCTGCACCACTCGCTACCTGGTGGCCATGGCAACGGCGGATCTACTGACCATCATCTTTGAGGTCCTATTATGGCGGAGCAGTTATTATTACTTCCCTGGGACTTTCCTGGACATCACCCCGGTGTGTAGTGTGATCAGTGCCCTGGGAGAGGCAGCAATGGAGTGTTCTGTCTGGTTCACTGTTACATTCACCTTTGATCGGTTTGTTGCCATCTGTTGCCAGAAGCAGAAAGCAAAATATTGCACTGGCAAAACTGCAGCTGTGGTTCTGACAACAACCGGCCTTCTCCTCTGTTTTAAAAATGTGCCCCTTTTCTTCAGAAATGAGCCTGCGAAAGTAATCGACAATATACCTTGGGATTGTATTATAAAGACGGGCTACTATACCGACCGCGGGTGGGTGGGATATGACTGGTTTTCTACATTTCTAACGCCATTACTCCCGTTCGTTTTAATACTGCTGTTCAACGTTCTGACAGTCAGATATATTTTAGTAACTAGTCGCGTCCGTAAGGGACTGAAAGGTCAGACCAAGGGGGAGAACCGTAGTGACCCGGAGATGGAGAGCAGGAGGAGGTCTGTGATCTTGCTTCTCACCATCTCCGGAAGCTTCATCATCCTGTGGTCAGTGAACGTTGCCGAGTTTTTTTATTACTCCATTACCAGATTAGATCACAGTAATTACAACGATTCAGAATACATATTTTATCAATCGGGATACATGCTGATGATATTAAGTTGCTGCACAAACACGTTTATTTATGGGGTAACTCAGTCCAGGTTCAGAGAGCAGTTCATCAGAGCAGCGAAATATCCGCTCAAGTCAATTATTCAACTAATTAACTAACAACATATCTAAGCTCTTCTCAGCTGGGAGGCGGTCTCATTGTTCACACTACAGAACGGCGGTCATCGGAGAATGTAGAAACGAGACCCTAGTTGGGGGGGGGGGAATACTGGCGTCACAAGGAGAAACAGTAAGTGGGAGAGATGAATTGAAGATTTGGAAGTTGAGTGGTGAAAGAGATATAGGACTGGAGAAATGAGTGTCCGACAGGAAAGAACATAAAGCCATGAAAGAAGGGAAAGGAGGGTGCGAGCACCAGAGAGAGGCGGCCGGCAGACTCTTAGATAAGTTGAGAGAGGGACGATGGGATGGTGACTGGTGAGAGCAAGAGCCGGGTGACCATTAACAGAATTTCGAGAATTCGATGTTCGTGCCATCAGTTTGAGGCTACGCAGATGGAATATAAGGCGTTGTTACTCCAAACGGAGTGAGGCTCCATCCCGACAATAAAAGGAGTCTATGCATTGACATGTCGGAATGGGAATGGGAAGTGAGATTAAAATGGGTGGCCACTGGGAGAGCCAGCTTCGTCTGTTGGACGGAGCGTAGATACTCGGTGAAAGGGTCTCCGAATATACGTCGGGTCTAACTGATATACAGGAGACAACACCGGGAGCACCAGACAGAGTATATGACCCCAACAACAATACAGGTGAGGTGTCGCTTTGGGGCTGTTTGAGGCCTGAGGAGGTGTAAGGGCAGGACTAGCACATGTTCAGTTTGCAAGGCTAAATCCTTCAAATACAGCTGCTGATGCTGTGGATCAAAGAATACGTACACGACGCTGGAAGAACTCAGCAGGTCAGGCAGCATCCGTGAGAAAAGAGTAGCCAACGTTTCGGGCCGAGACCCTTCATCAGGACCAAGCTTAGTGTCCCGCATAAACTACACCCCGCTTCTTAGCTTTCTCTAGAACCTCCTAGCAGATCCATCATCTTAATTGGATGAGACACGTTCCTCAACATCGCCAGGATCGTTTTCCGTAGTGATAACTGAAGCAAAGTATTCATTAGGTACCTCCACTATTTCCTGCGGTTCCATACACACTTTCCCATTGTCAAACAGAGAAACAAAATGCCGAACGGGTCCCATTGGTCGTCACTACTACAATTTGCATTTATTAAAGTGATATCGCTTCCAAAAAAACGGGTTAGAATCCTCTAATGAAGCAGCCGATGAATAAGCAAGAGTGAAGGTTCTGGTGTTGAAAAGGTATTTAGGATTATGTTAGATAATTGAGTGTCTTACGGATTCAATATCAGGTGATAATAGAAACAGCTGCTGCACATAAACAAAACAGAATCCTGATAAGTTTCCTTGTTTTCCTGGACTGGTGGAACATTTACACTGGACTTTTTCAGAGATTAATAGCAACAGAATTTTGCTTTCCTTAACATTAATAAAAAGCTCAGTAAATTTGGAGTTGCTCAACCAGGTGATGCAGACGGTTGAGAGAATACCTGGAAGTATGACTTTTGAAATTCGATACTGGTTTTATATAATGACTCCCATTGTTAAAACACGCCTCTTGCACTGACCACGCACATCTCAACTAGGCACATGGACCACGGCATCAGTCGACACCACAATATAGACACCACAACTCCTCCTCAAGCTTCTTCCAATCCCGCAACACCTTGATGCGCAACATTCTACAAAGACCACCAGTGACTAGCTCCATGTTCACGTTTTCTCACTGAACACACCCATTATCCACCTGCTCCCACTGACCACACGTCTCTGCAAGATCTCCTCCCTCCACGACAAAACTTACTTCAGTCCATTCGATCACCACAGGTCCTTGCCATTTAAATCATGGACACCAACACGCGTTTTACGCAAGCCCCATTGTCACGCACCACCTCACTGAGCATTCATTTTGAACCTCTGTCTTTCCATCAGATGTTCCCGCTGATCTCATCGTTTCAACAGCTACGTCGCCCCATTGACCTTTGATTCCGCAATCACTCATCGGCCGCTCCAGTGATCGATATTCCATCAGCCCCTCTACCAATCAAACAGCTTTAGATATATAGAATAGTATAACACACTACAGGCCCTTTCAAACACAATGTTGTGCCGACCCTTAAACCCTGCCTACCATATATCTCCCACTTTAAATTCCTCCATATACCTGTCCAGCAGTCTCCTAAATTTCACTATTGTACACATCAGACTTCCAATATAACTCGGAGTCCTGCCATGTGCAGAAGTTCGCTGATGACACGGCCATAGTGGGGTGTGTCAGGAATAGACAGGAGGAGGAGTATAGGAAACTGATACAGGACTTTGTGATATGGTGCAACTCAAACTACCTGCGTCTCAATATCATCAAGACCAAGGAGATGGTGGTGGACTTTAGGAGATCTAGGCCTCATATGGAACGAGTGATCATTAATGGAGAATGTGTGGAGCAGGTTAAGACCTACAAGTATCTGGGAGTACAGTTAGACGAGAAGCTAGACTGGACTGCCAACACAGATGCCTTGTGCAGGAAGGCACAGAGTCGACTGTACTTCCTTAGAAGGTTGGCGTCATTCAATGTCTGCAGTGAGATGCTGAAGATGTTCTATAGGTCAGTTGCGGAGAGCGCCCTCTTCTTTGTGGTGGCGTGTTGGGGAGGCAGCATTAAGAAGAGGAACGCCTCACGTCTTAATAAGCTGGTAAGGAAGGCGGGCTCTGTCGTGGGCAAAGTACTGGAGAGTATAACATCGGTAGCTGAGCGAAGGGCGCTGAGTAGGCTACGGTCAATTATGGGAAACCCTGAACATCCTCTACGTAGCACCATCCAGAGACAGAGAAGCAGTTTCAGCGACAGGTTGCTATCGATGCAATGCTCCTCAGACAGGATGAACAGGTCAATACTCCCCTGAAGAGGTCAATACTCCACAATGCCATTAGGCTTTACAATTCAACCGCCAGGAGTAAGATATGTTAAAGTGCCGGGGTTGATTGTATTTAATGTATTTAAGTAAACTACTTAAGAACTTTTTAAAAGCTATTATTAATGCTTTTTGAGAGAGTAATTTAGATGCATATCATATTTTTACTGAGTTAAGTATTGTATGTAATTAGTTTTGCTACAAGAAGTGTATGGGACATTGGAAAAAATGTTGAATTTCCCCATGGGGATGAATAATGTATCTATCTATCTATCTATCTATCTATCTATCTATCTATCTATCTATCTATCTATCTATCTATCTATCTATCTATCTATCTATCTATCTATCTATCTATCTATCTATCTATCTATCTATCTATCTACTGTATCTGCCTCCACCACTGACTCAGGCAGTGCATTCCACGCAACAACCACTCTCTGAGTAAAATGCCTTCCTCTAATATCCCCCTTGAACTTCCCACCCCTTACCTTAAAGCCATTTCCTCTTGTATTGAACAGTGCTTCCCTGGGGAAGAGGCGCTGGCTGTTCATTCTGTCTATTCCTCTTAATATCTTGTATACCTCTATCATGTCTCCTCTCATCCTCCTTCTCTCCAAAGAGTAAAGCCCTAGCTCCCTTAATCTCTGATGATAATGCCTACTCTCTAAACCAGGCAGCACCTTGGTAAATCTCCTCTATAGCCTTTCCAATACTTCCACACCGTTCCTAGAGTGAGGCGATCAGAACTGGACACAGTACTCCAAGTCTGGGCTAACCAGAGTTTTATAGTGCTGCATCATTACCTCGCGACTCTTAATATCAATCCCTCGATTTATGAAAGCTAACACTCCATAAGCTTTCTTAACTACCATATCTACCTCTGAGGCAACTTTCAAGGATCTGTGGACACGTACCCCCAGATGCCTCTGATCCTCCACACTCCCAAGTATCCTGCCATTTACTTGCATTCTGTCTTCGAGTTTCTCCTTCCAAAGTGTACCACCTCACATTTTTCGAGGTTGAACTCATTCTGCCACTTCTGTGCCCACTTCTGCATCCTATCAATGTTTCTCTGCAAACTTGGACAATCCTCTACACTATCCACAGCACCACTAACCTTTGTGGTACCTGCAAATTTGTCATCACACCCTTCTACCCCCACATAGAGGCCGGTTAATAAAAATCACGAAAATAGAGGTCCCAGAACTGGTACTTGTAGGACACAACTCGTCACAATCCAATCCGAATTTCGTCCCTTCACCACGACCCTCAGCTTTCTGCAGGCAAGCCATTTTTGAATCCACTTGTCGAAACTTCCCTGGATGCCATGCTTTCTGAAATTCTGAATAAGCCTACCGTGTGGAACCTTGTATAATTCCTTAATAAAATCCATTTAGATCACATCCACTGCACTACCCTCATCTATATGGCTGGTAACCTCCTCAAGGAACACTATCAGGCTTGTTCGAGACTATCTGCCCTTCACAAAGCCATGCTGACTGTCCCCGATTAGACCATGATTCTCCAAATGCCCATAGATACTATCTCTAAGAATCCTTTGCAAAAAACTTCCCACCACATATGTAAAGCTCACTGATCTATAATCACCCGGACTATCCGTACTATCTTTTTTGAACAAGGGGTCTACATTCGCCTCCCTCCAGTCCTCCGGTACCATTCCCGTGGACAACGAGGGCATGAAGATTTTAACCAGAGGCTCAGCAATCTCTTCCCTACCCTCGTGAAGCAACGTGGGATATATTACGTCTGGCCCCAGGAACTTATCCACATACTCCACTCTCCCCTCCTACCCCTCCTCACCGCCCCCCACCCTGCTCTCGTGACTACACCCCTCCCACACCTGAAAACATCACGGTGGGCTTCACAGCTGAACAGGTCAGAAGACAGCAGAAACGTCTCCACCCAAGCAAGGCTGCAGGCCCGGATGGTGTCAGCCCCAGTGTGCTCAAAGCCATTCCCCCCCAGCTATGTGGAGTACTTCATCATGTCTTCAACCTGGGCCTGAGTCTCCATAGGGTACCTATGCTGTGGAAGACGTCCTGCCTCGTTCCTGTACCAAAGACCCTAGTGGCTCCAATGACTACGGACAGGTGGCATTGATCTCCCACATCAAGACCCTGGACAGACTTGTTCTAGAGCAGCCCCAGCCTATGGTTAGGCCACACTTAGATCCCCTCCAGTTCTCCTATCAGCCCGGACCTGGAGTTGAGGATGCCATCGTCTACCTGCTGAACCGTGTCTACGTCCACCTGGACAAGCCGGCGAGCACTGTGAGGGTCATGTTTGTTGACTTCTCCAGGGCGTTCAACAACACCCGCCCTGCTCTGCTAAGTGAGAAGTTGACAGTGATGCAGGTGGATGCTTCCCTGGTGTCATGGATTATTGATTACCTCACTGGCAGACCACAGTACGTGTGCTTGCAACACTGTGTGTCAGACAGAGTGGTCAGCAGCGCTGGGGTTCCACAGGGGATTGTCCTGTCTCCCATTCCCTTCACCATCTACACCTCGGACTTCAACTACAATACAGAGACTTGTCATCTTCAGAAGTTTTCTGATGACCCTGCCATAGTTGGATGCATCAGCAAGGGAGATGAGACTTAGTACAGGGCTACGGTGTGAAACTTTGTCACATGGTGTGAGCAGAATCATCTGCAGCTTAATGTGAAAAAGACTAAGGAGCTGGTGGTGGACCTGAGGAAGGCTGAGGCATCGGTGACCCCTGTTTCCATCCAAGATGTCAGTGTGGACATGGTGGAGGATTACAAATTCCTGGGGATACGAATGGACAATAAACTGTACTGGGCAAAGAACACTGAGGCTATCTACAAGAAGGGTCAGCGCCGGCTCTATTTCCTGTGGAGACTGAGGTCCTTTAACATCTGCCGGACGATGCTGAGGATGTTCTACGAGTCTGTGGTGGCCAGTGGGATCATGTTTTCTGTTGTGTGCTGCGGCAGCAGGCTGAGGGTAACAGACACCAACAGAATCAACAAACTTATTCGTGAGGCCAGTGATGTTGTGGGGGTGGAACTGGACTCTCTGACGGTGGTGTCTGAAAAGAGGATGCTGTCCAAGTTGCATGCCATCTTGGACAATGACTCCAATTTACTCCATAGTGTACTGGTTAGGCACAGGAGTACATTCAGCCAGAGACTCATTCCACCGAGATATAACACTGAGCATCATAGGAAGTCATTCTTGCCTGTGGCCATTAAACTTTACAACTCCTCCCTCGGAGTGTCAGACACCCTGAGCCAATAGTCTGCTCCTGGACTTATTTCCATTTGGCATGATGAATATTATTATTTAATTATTTATGTTGTTATATTACTATATTTCTTCACTATTCTTTGTCAGTGCAGCTGTAACGAAACCCAATTTCCCTCTTGATCAATAAAGTATGTCTGCCTGTCTAATGTATTTTAACATCTCCAACACCTCCTCCCTCTTAATATTAACATGCTCCAGAACTTCAACCTCACTCATTGACCTCACCATCAAGTTCCCTCTCATTGGCGAATACCGAAGATAAGTGATCTCGCTCACTTCCAATGCCTCCAAGCACATCTGCTCACCTTTATCTGTAATCGGTCCTACCTTCACTACTGTCATCCTTTTGCTCTTCACACAATTGAAGAATGCCTTGGGGTTTTCCTTTACTCTACTCGCCAAGGCCTTCTCATCCCCCTTTCTTAAGCTCCTTTCTTGCTACCCAATAATTCCTCAATAGCCCCATCTGATCCTAGCTTCGTAAACCTCATGTACGCCGCCTTCTTCCTTCTTCTTCTTCTTCCTCTTCTTCTTCTTCTTCTTCTTCTTCTTCTTCTTCTTCTTCTTCTTCTTCTTCTTCTTCTTCTTCTTCTTCTTCTTCTTCTTCTTCTTCTTCTTCTTATTATTATTATTATTATTATTATTATTATTATATTTTTCATATGATCTAAGATTTTTTCATTTATTTTATTTTTTGGGGGATTTTTTTCTTTTCTTTTCGTTTCTCCCTCCGAGAAGTTTCAAATTTGACCAGAGGGATGTTTTCTTTAGGTTTTTTTCTTTGTAATTTTATTCTCAAATGGACTGTCTTTTTTCTTTTTGTTTTAGGTTTTTAAAATTTTTCTTCGTCTTCTTCTTCTTCTTCTTCTTCTTCTTCTTCTTCTTCTTCTTCTTCTTCTTCTTCTTCTTCTTCTTCTTCTTCTTCTTCTTCTTCTTCGTCTTATAAATAGAAAATTTCCTGTCTTTTTTTTATGTCCAGTCAAGAGGGTTGTGGTTCTCTGTTTATATATACTAGTCTAATAGTATATTATACAGATTTTGACACTGTATATAATTTTCTTTAGTTATCCGTTTGTTGTATTATGTAATTAGATATAACTTCTCCTCAGATTTGTATCTACTCATATTTTTAAGTCAATAAATAAAGATTGAAAATGAACAACCGTGTTATTTTTGCACCTTTCCATAATCTGCCTCCCAATCTGCTCCTCGGTATCTCTGCTGCTACCAGGGCTCCTATAGAATACTCCCAATAGAGTAACTGCTCCCTTCCTGTTCCTGACTTCCACCCATACTGACTCAAAAGAGGATCCTGCCACATTACACGCCATTTCTATTGCTGTAATAGAATCCCTGACCAGTAATGCCACCCCTCCTCCCCTTTCCCCCCCATCCCTTTTAAAACACTGAAATCCAGTAATATGAGAATCCATTCCTTCCCTGGTGCCAGCCAAGTCTCTGTAATGGCATCACAATTCTATGTATGTATCCAAGCTCTCAGTTCATCACCTTTGTTCCTGATGCTTCCTGCATTGAAGCACACTCACTTTAGCCCTTCTACCTTACCACCTTTACATCCTTTATTCTGCTTCACATTCCTCAAATCCTCTTTATCTGTTAGATCTTCCTTTACATGCACTATACTTGCAGTTCTCACGTGACCCTCAAACCCTCTTCCACCTCACTATTTGCTCTAACACTCTGGTTCCCAACCACTGCAAATCTAGTTTAACGACACTCCCCACCCCCTCCCGCTGCAGCACCAGCAAACTTATCCGCAAGGTCAAGTATTTTAGTCCCCGTCCATTTCCGGTGCAACCCGTCCCGTCGGAACAGTTCCAACATTCCCTGGAACATTGCTCAATTGTCCACACACATGAAGCTCTCCCTCCCTCATCAGCTCCTTTGTCACGTATTTAGCTGCATTATCTTCCTATTTCTAACCTCACTAGCACGTGGCACGGCTAGCAATCCTGAGATTGCAACCCTGGAGGTCCTGTCCTTCAACTTTGCACCTAACTCCCTAAACTCTATTTGCAGGACCTCCTCCTTCTTCCTATCCACTTCATCGGTCCCTACATGGTGACATCTGGCTGCTCACCCTCCCTCTTGAGAATACGGAGAACTTGATCCGAGATATCACGGACCCTGGCACCAGGGAGGCACAAATCATCCGGGATTCT
Source organism: Hemitrygon akajei (assembly GCF_048418815.1). Lineage (NCBI taxonomy): Eukaryota > Metazoa > Chordata > Chondrichthyes > Myliobatiformes > Dasyatidae > Hemitrygon > Hemitrygon akajei. The sequence continues at coordinate 1,976,093 of NW_027331945.1, read as the reverse complement.
CGATCTCTCCCACAGAACCTCTTATCTGTTCCGCTAACTATCAAATCCCCTTTTAGTACTGCTCTCCTCTTTTCCCTCCTTCCCTTCTGAGCTGAGAGTCCAATCTCGGTGCCAGAGACGCGACCACTGCAAGTTGTCCCTGGTACGTCGTTCCCAACAACAGTATCCAAAACGGTATACTTATTATTGTTGGAAACGGCCACAGAGGTGTTCTGCCCTTCTTGGCTAATCCCCTTACCTCTCCTG